>NW_026920665.1:0-176397 GCF_032062105.1 Saccostrea cuccullata
TTTAACGTAATGTTCTTTTTGGGGGGAGGGGATAAAAATTTCTTCTTCTGGTTACAGAAAATGTAAAAACTAGTTTTACCTGTTGTAAATTTTGTATCACTTTAAAGGGAGTCATTTTTCAATGGGGTCAATTTTTTATAGGACTAACATATCAAATAAGGACCCCTAGGACACTTTTTCTACAAAAAATGATTTTTTTCTACGGGTGGGGGTCATTTTTCTTCGTTGAAAAATGACCCCCCGCCCCGGTCATTATTCGATTGGAAACATTATTCGTCTTTACAGTGCATTGTAGAAAAATGACCCCGTAGAATAATGACCCCTTGTCATTTTTTGATGCAAAAACATTCGTTTTGGTAGGAATGTTCTTGTTGGGCGAATGTACTCGTATACATCAATTTGTTATTATTTGAATTTGATTCCCCGTTGTTTCCCTTCCTACCCCAAATGGTCATGATTTGAACAAATTCAAATCTTCAATACATGAAGATGCTTACATGTCAATATGACTATACATAAATTTTCCGTTCTTGGGATTTTTCCCTTTATTTTCCTTTTGTAAAACTTTAATCCACCATTGAGACCCCATCCTTTGAACAAATTTAATTCTACACTACCTGAGCATGCTTCTATGTAAATATCACTAATCATGACTTTGCTATTCTTGTGAAGAACATTTTTTAAAATATCTTAATGTAAAACTTGGATTCCCATTGTGGTCCCATCCTATCCCTGGGGGTTATGATTTGAACAAACTAAATCTACACTACCTGAGGATGCTTCCATATAAATATCACTAATCATGACTTTGCAGTACTTGAGAAGAATATTTTGATTTTTCCTATATATTCCTATGTAAAACTTTGATTAGCCATTGTGGCCCTACCCACCCCCGGGGGTCATGATTTGAACAAACTTGAATCTACACTTCCTGAGGACGATTTCTCACGAGTTTCATCTTTCCTGGCCCAGTGGTTCTTGAGAAGATTTTCTAAAAAAAAATTCACAAATTCATAATTATCTTCCCTTGGAAGAGGGCGTGGCCCTTCATTTGAACAAACTTGAATCCCCTTTACCTAAGGATACTTTGTGGCAAATTTGGTTGAAATTGGCTCAGTGGTTCTTGAGAAGAAGATGAAAATGTGAAAAGTTTACAACGACAACAACAACGACGACGACGACGACAGACAACGGACAAATTTGATCAAAAAAGCTCACTTGAGCCTTCGGCTCAGGTGAGCTAAAAAACAAATGTTGGATGATGAAAAAGTTGTTACTTTACATGTTATACTTATGCCCCCGTAAACGAAGTTTCGGGGGTATATAGTTTTTTACCTGTCCGTCTGTCTGTTTGTATATTTGTCCGCAAAAACTTGAACCTTGCCCATAACTTTAGACTGGGTGGGACTATGGCTTTCATATTTCACAGGTGTATTTTTGTGTCAAGACCTTTTTTGTGTACAACCAGTTTTGACCTTTTGACATTGACCTTGGAGTTTGACACTTTTACACAGAAATTCCACACTTTTACTTTGGCATTTACTTTTGGACGGTATGTGCTAGGACTTTATATCTAAGTAACGGCATGACTAAAAATCCATTAATTTGCAAAGGTAGTGTCTATAAAATCTCAGAAGAAAGGGGATGTAACAGCAACCATTGGTCAGGTGTCTGTGGGCTAAATATTGTTGAAAAGGGAAGTTTTTTAATTTTTAGATATCTCTGAAGGTTGAACTATTATTCACTCAGATGGAAATTTTTGCCAGTTTTGGAGGAAATTATAAGAACTTATAAGAACGTTCTCGATGTGTATGGTATTTCCTGTATATACAGGAAAAAGTATAGTACATTATATAAGGTAGTTAAAAATTATGTATTTTAAAGTAGAATGCATACAGATGTACAGCTCAACGCACTTTTTAAACTCACATGGTTATTCGCACAAATTAAGGTCATATTGTTATAATGCAAAATTCTGACAACGTGACAACAAAACATATTTTAAAAATTATTTATAACTTAATTTTAATCACATTCCATTACTTTAAACATAATCCATACATAATAATTGGTAGGATTTTATGTATGCATTTAGATGATATATTATGAAAGTTTCTAAATGGTTTTTTCATGGTTTCTCGTCAAATGCAACCGTCTATGTATCCGTTTATTTTAAAGCATACTTTTGCCTTGCCTTAATACGGAAACAGTACAGTTCATGTAACTTCTGTATTTTCTTTACATTAATATGACACTAAAGCGCAAGATGATAGAAGTATTTCTCAGTTGTTCGACTGCTTTCCGTATTAAAAAGATAGCATTTTTTTCAGGTTAACTTCCTGAAATCTAGCATCATGAAAGGTACCTTCCAACGCAAAATTTCAGACCATAAATGTAAAAGAATTTTCTTTTTAATATTTGCAATTTACTAGGTTGAAAAATAAACAATACTTTATTATCCTATCCTCTCACATGATTTCTTCATGCAGTTTTGTCATTTTTCGGCGCTGCATTCGACAGAACCAAGACAAGTATGGAAATTGTGCAAAGTACCTAGAAAAACACTCATCTGTAAGAAGTCTATTTGAACATTAAAACAGAATAGTATCAAAGACATTAATTTATTTGTAAATACCTATTATAGTATCATAAACATTTAACATCATACAATTTATAAACCAATTCCCTTTTAGAGCATTGACTTTTTAAACTTAAGATAATGATTTTAGAGAATATGCACCTTTAACATGAAATATTTAATAATAAAAGGGTTATATCTCACACTGAACTCGATATTTTTTTTCGTTTTATTGCACGAAAATGTTACTTTAATTTGTGCGAAAAACCATGTGAGTTTAAAAAGTGCGTTAAGCTGTATATGTAAGTTTAAAGGTAAGAGCTAAGGGAATTGAATTTATATAGTTAAAAAACGTTCCTTTTCTTGTTTCTATACTATGTTTTTGGATTTGTAAAAAAAAAATCGAAGTTTATAGTTATCAGAAACATATCAGGCCATTTTCGGAACAAAACCTTTGAATAATAAAAAACACCCAAAAATATAATCATAAATTTATGCTCCTCAATGAATAAATACTCATTGGGATTCTGCAAGCCAAAAATAAATCCATACCAGATACATTGATTGTGATGCTACTATGAATATATGCAATCAAATATATGTTAGAAAGGATTAAAGTACATAAAATAATTCCCCCTACTTGCATTTGAAAGTATGAAAAAATATCAGGAGACACATATATAAGGTTTTAATGTATAAAAAAGTAGGGGGTCAAATTTCTATGGGTCATTTTTCAACGTGTGTGGAGTCGTAGAATTGCTGGTCTGGAATGTTTTTCTACAGTAGAAAAATGGCCCTACTTGTCGTGGAATATTGACCCGGGGTCAATTTTCTACGTAGAAAAATGACCCCCTGGTCAATATTCTACGGGGGTCACTTTTCGTCGTTACAGCGGCATCTATAAATAAAGTTACAGAGTTTGAAACGATAATTACAACAAATCTAGCGTATTACAATACTGTTATTAATCCAGGATAATAAAATTATAATCATAAGATCATTCTCTTCTATATACGTAAGTACAGTGAATCATAATAAGAAATTTAACCATTTATGCGATCTACAAATGGGGGAAAGTACAATGTACAAACAGGGTAACACGAATCCTATATAAAACAATCGGCATCATTGTCACAATCGTGACATATTAAAAACTTTCATTATTTTCATCTAATCAAACTGTTTCTGAAAAAAAAAATGGTGCAGTGCAATCGGTCGGGGAAAATGCTACTATATGCATAGAAACAATGAGAAGTTTCTTTTGGGGTCAATTTAGGGAGATGGGCTCCAAATCGAAGAAATTGTATCTGTTTTCTGTTGATGAAACATGTATTGACGACAGAAAAACGCATCAACATTTAGGAAAATCATCACTAAAGGGGACAGAGCCATGATACCGAAATAAATTAACGCTTTAGAGTCCATAAATAGGCGCTGAAGTGGGCGGGGTATTTTTTCCAAGATGGGAGCTTGCGTTCCTTATACTAGCAGAGATTATGTGTATAGGTGGGATACGTTTTCTTTAAATGTGATTTTTCTTAACTGAAAGTTTCAGAATCACTCGTTTTGACAACATTTAGAAGTATTGAAAGTAGATTAAAATATTTGCTAATCTATTTTACATTTTACAATCCGGAAGACACACCCCTATATACGTAATGGCAATCAAACGATTCGAAAAATCATTTTGCCGAAAATGTAATATATTGTATTGCCAAGAATTGAACTCCATATAGTGGATTGTCAAATAAGGAACTTAAATATTATTTTATCAGCTTTAAAAGTTACGATTTTCGATGAAAATTTAAAGAGTAAAGTCCGCGTTGTTAAGATTTTTTGGCGCATTTATTTATGATTAGCAGGTTTGTATTTCTATTAATACAAGGAAGATTTGAAGAATACGCCAGTTTCGAGATTGGAACTCTCCTGTGATAGAGGCGCAAAAAGTATCCATTTCGGCATGGAGGTGGGACAGGTTGTTTCTGTATACAAACATGCATAAATAAATGAACGATATTCATGGCTTTTAAAATTTATTAAATGTTATAAAAAGATTTGATATTAAGCTGTGATGCATTTGAAATTCAACTAGCATATTTACAAATTTACTTTAAATTATAGGTACTTGAAAACGAAATATACGTCATAATCTTAATAAAAAGAAACTGAATGTACAAACAAAAAGTTTGTGGGTTTTCAATTGTAATAAGGAAGAGAAAAATGTGTCATTTAGAGCCTACGTACAATGTTCAGATGCATGTGTACCGTTTTTATTAGAGGTCCTGTTCCCTCGTCTGAAAAGTCTCACATCAACCGACATTTTCTTTTTTGTTACGATTTTTTTGCTTTAAAAAATGAGGTCTTTAAATTAAATCGGTTATTCTCGAAAAGATCAATGACAATCATGTAGTTATGATAAACCGGTATATCGATTACAATGTATCCAATATCAAACATTTGTCCCACCTGTTTGTTTACGCGGGTCTCCGGCCCCTCCCCAACGAAAGAGCGCACCAAGAATACATATGTATTAATGTCCATCGCCCTCAGATATTTTCTTATGCCCCAAAATATGGAATGAAATACATATTGTCTTATCGAAATTCAACAGCAATTATGCAATATAGAAATATATTTCTAACTCCGCTAAAATTACCAGCAATTTATAAATGAAAAAAGACATAAATGTATCAATTTATACACTATAATTTATTTACAAATAATTTGAAATATTCATATATTCAATGTATAAATCTCAGGCGTATAAAAAAACAATATAAAACGTTAAAATCACGACCTCTGTACACACCAGAAGTGGATCATGAATCACTGTGAACCCACTGTTTTGATAATCAGGTAATCTAAATCATAATAAGTATAAAACAAATAGCCTAACAAATGATTACAATTAAGGAGCACATGACGGGTGTGACCGGTTGATAGGCTTTTTCTCCATGACAACTGATCCAACCTTTGGTGTTTAGAGGTTCGTGTTTGTTCTGCTCCCGATTTAAATTGTTCCAATGAACTCGAGATTGATTATACCGTTCATATGTATTTCATGAAATATGTCAGCCAAAAACATGACATATAGAATGGTTATAATTTCAACAATGTCATAATAATGATCATATAATTTGTAAAATATAAGTTTAACGTGGGATTTAAGGGAGCCTTGCAGCATCAACTTATTTGTCAGTTTTTGATTTGAATGGGCATGCTATAGAGTCAGTCGGAAAAGAGGAACTCCTTATGCATTCTCTGTTATATATGTTAAACTTACGGCATTAGATTTAAATAATTCAGAATACATGATTTTTAATTTCTCACAATAATTAAAAAAGAAAACAAAGATAAATAGAAAGGAATTCTAAAATATAAAGAAATAGTGCCGCCTTTTTATGACATCTCAATGCAGTTAAAATAATTTTTATCTACGACCAATTGTAAAAGTAAAAAGAAAATTATTTAACTTGATAAAATCATCTCTACATAAACCAAAAAAAAACAAACAAGATTTATTTGTGAAACACCGGTGCCCCCGTATGGCAACATAGTGAAGATTAAACTTTTCTTAAATGCAAATTTTATATATTGGTACTCAAAGTAGAGTATCCTTACTAGAAATAAAATTATGAATTATGAAAGCCCTATCCCCATCTGTTCCCAAGTTATGGCCAGATTAAATTTTTTTCATAAGTACAGAAATCTTCAAGATCAAGGTCAGAAGGTCAAATTTATTGGTATCCAATGTAAGGTCTTCTCAAAAAGAATACATATGTGAAGTATGGAAGCCCAAGCCCTAACCATTAAAACTTATGTAAAAGGTTAAAAAGATTTTAAAAGCAGGTCAAGCTCCAAGACCAAGGTCAAAAGGTCAAGGTTATTGGTATTCAATAAGATGTCTTGCCACAAGGATCGAATATGTTATGTATGTAAGCCCTAGTCCTTACCGTTCAAACCTTATTGCCAAGATAAATGTTTTTTATAAGTCCTGAAATCTCAAGGTGAAAAGGTCAAGGTTATTGGTATCCATTAAAAATGTCTTGCCACAAAGAATGCATATATGAAGTATGGAAGCCCTAGCCCTAACTGTTAAAAAATTCAAAAGTCATTGACAAGGATAAAGTTTTTTCATAAGTAATTAAATCTCAAGGTTGTTGGCATCCAATGAAAGGTCTTACCACAAAGAATACATATGTGAAGTATAAATGTACTGGCTACTACTGTTCAAGAGATATGACTAAAATAAAAGTTTGGAATTTTAGTGTAAAAGTGGGTCAAACTCCAAGGTCAAGGTCAAAAGGTTAAATTTGGTGTACCCAAAAAAGGTCTTGTCACAAGGAATACACATGTTAAATATAAAAATCATAGCTTCACTAAATCAAAAGTTATGGGCAAGGTTAAAGTGTTTGCGGGCAAACAGAGAGACAGAGAGACAGAGAGACGGACAGACGGACACAACAAAAACTATATACCCCCGAAACTTCGTTTACGGGGGCATAAAAATGTTTATCTTTTTATGACATCTCCATGCAGTTAAAAACTTGTTCTATCTACAAAATTTACCAATTATAAAAGAAACAGGATGTGTTTGTGAAACACCGATCCCCCCGTATGGCAACATAACATAGGTTAAAGATCAAATATATTGGTACCTAAAGTAAGACCTTTTCACAAAAAAATACAAATGTGAAATATAAAACCCTAGCACCACCTGTTCAAAGGTTATGACTGAGGTTTACGTTTTTAAAAGTAGGACAAACTCCGGGGTCAAGGTCAAAAGGGTCTGGTTATTGTTTTCTATAGAGAGGCCTTGTCTTAAAGATTACAGATGTATTTGGGGAGCCCTGGCCCTTACCGTTAAGGTTAAAGTTTGTAAAAAGTAGGTCAAAGTCTAAGGTCAAGGTCAAAGGGTCAAGTTGTTGATATCCAATGAAAGGTTCTGTCACAAGAATTACATATGTGAAGTATGAAAGCTCTATCCTTTACAGTTCAAAAGTTATAGCCAAAGTTAAAGTTCTTTCGTAAGTACGGAAATCTACAAGGTCAAGGTCAAAAGGTCAAAATTGTTGGTTTCAAATGAAAGGTCTTGCACTAAGAATTGATATTTGAGCTATGAAATTCCTCGTATCTACCGTTTATATATTAGGGCCAAACTAAAAGTTTGGATTTTTTGTTTAAAAATGGGTCAAACTCCAAGGTCAAGGTCAAAGGGTCAAAGTTCTTGATATCAAATGAAAGGTCTTGCCACAAGGATTAAATATGTGGCGAAGTATGACTCCCCTGGTCCTAACCCTTCAAAAATTAATGTCAAGGTTGTATCTTAAAAGTAGGTCAAACTCAAAGGTCAAGGTTCTTGGTATCCAATGGAGCGTCTTCTCACAAGGATTATATATTTGAAGTATGAAAGCCCTAACCCTTACAGTTTAAAAGTTATAGCCAAGGTGAAAGTTTTTCATAAATATAGAAATCTCCAAGGGCAAGGTGAAAAGGTCAAGGTTGTTGGTACTTAATGAAAGGTCTTGCCAAAAATATATAAGTGAAGTATAAATGTCCTGGTGATTATTATTTTTCAGAAAAATATGGCCAAAGTAAAAGTTTGGAATTTTTGTGTAAAAGGTCAATCTCAAAAGGTCAAAATTGTTGGTACCAAAAGAAAGGTCTTGTCATAAGGAATACACATGTGAAACATGAAAGTCATACCCTCTCTAAATCAAAAGTTATGAGCAAGGTTAAAGGTTGCAGACAAACAGACAGCTAAACAGACAGAGAGACAGACAGACGGACGGACACGACAAAAACTATATATAAAAAGAAAAAGAAAATTGTTTAACTTGATTAAATAATCTCTACATAAACCATAAACATATGCTATACATATATTAAAAGAATTAGGGGTAATATTGACAAATCACAGATCTTTTGTAATCTCTACACTCAGCAGCTTTCCATTTGTATGAGAACAGGTTCTCTTTCTTGTTAGGTACTATGGCTAGTCTGTCTCCAGTATAGGCATCACTTGTATTTTTAAAATTTGTAAAATTCAGAGTCTCCTGAATTCCAAACAAAGATCTCCAAGTATCATCCGCTAATTTCTTTCCATCAATGATCAATTGATTGCTATATCTGATTTCCGGAGTTGGGTTGGCTGTGTTATTGGTGAATGAATCTGTGAAATAAGATATAAAAAAGAACATGGAATACATTTTATGATATATTTTTTCAAAAAATATTAATTTATTTAATAATATTTTTTTTTATTTCAAATTGCGTCTCTAGGATGTCTCGTTATTTGATGATTACGATATGAAAAAGTCATTCTGTTTAGTTTGCAAGTATACAAAGTACTAGTTAACGAATTCTTTATCCGTTTCTTTAAAAAATAATCATAATAATGCCGGAAATAAATATGTTTACTAAGGAGTGAATTTAATAGCTACCCAAGTATAACCAGGACTGTGGCCAGTTTACGCTTTATAGAATAAATAAGTTTGATTAAGGAGTGATTTTAATAGCTACCCAAGTTGCTGGGGTATATTGTATAACCAGGATTGTGACCATTTTACGCTTTTTAAGCGCTTTGCGACGCAATTTATGTATTAAAAAAGGTATAACTGCTCCAACCCAGTAATACCAGTATACCAGTACTACCTTAGGAAGGTATTAAAATTCCTTATAATTTAATTTTCCATAATAAAGTTTTGAAATTAAGTCATTATATTTCAAAAAAATGTAGATTAGTTTTTTTATCAAATCAAATGACACGTTACAACCAAATTCAAAATTATTCGAAGTTTATAAAGCTTTGGTAGTGACGGAAAAAAGAAAAAGAATACTTTTTGCTTTGTTCTTTATACTTACAAATTAAACTGCTCACAAACAAGTTCTCTTCCTCTGAGTTAACTTTGACGAGTGTATTATTTCTCTCGAGGCAAGTGATAATGGATTTTTCTCTCTTGACATTGTTTCCAGCGTACCGGAAACAGTAATGGTATTGTCTGGTGTAGAAATAGCCTGTTCGACAGGGACCTATTCAAAGCATACCAGGTATTTCATAACTAACATTGAAATATAAGGAGATTAACAAACCGTTTTTAAGCTCAATAATTGACCCAAAATACATACCCGTGGTTGAATAAGTTTTCCAACCAGAGGAGAAATTCCCGTTATCATCAAATAAAAAATGAGTCCAGTATAGACGACAGTTAAGCTGATCTTCATTTATTTGAAAGACTCACAAGAGATAACTTAAGCAAATCACAGAACAAGATATCGTGTGGGATGATAACAAAAATGAGTGATGGAAAGCAAATCGAAATTCAGAACATTCTGATATCTGTGATCATTAATAACTGGGATGTAGATTCACTCATTTCAATTAAAAATGCGTGATTGAAAGTAAAAGCCGAGGCGTTACGAGGCTTTTATATTTCAAACAACATTTCAAACCTTCACGACAACGAAATTCGGATAACAAGGTAGGTCACTGGATACGCTGTTCCATTCAACACCAGAGGTAAAATTTGTTTGCTTACCATCACGACTGACTTTGTTACATTAAAAATCTTTTTAAAATTAATTATGTATTGTAAAATGAATATACAATAACAAAATCATGTTCGTTTTATACTGCTAAAATCACGTTGTTTAATGTGTAGGGAGGTCCGTGGAATAGCCCCGCTTAGCTATCACTCATGTTGCTCAACTTTACAGATTCATAGTTGCAAAAGACGACACATTGTCTAAATAAGTATTTCATTCTACAGCCAAACATGCATTTGAATTGTTCAGATTTATGATATATTTTTTAACATGTCCGCCGGTTTCCTTTGATCTTTACAATAATCGTGGTAGAATTAACATTATCTCGAGTTGGTTTTTGGTTATGTACTATTCTATCTAGTGATCCCTTACTAGTAAACCAATAACTTTTCTGAATGGAAAATAAAAGGATAATGGATCCATATCTATTTTCGCAAATATATATATTTAACTTTCCGTTCGTTGCTTTGTTGTTGCTTTTATAGTATTTAAAAGGGCAACTTAATTCTTGCAGGCAACTCGTTTTCTGGCAAATAAAACAAATATTGTCGATACCTTTTTACGTCCGCGGAAAACAGATTTAGATGGATAATATCGAATGGAAAAGAGAAATAAAGGATGTATTCATTATAACAAAAGAATTGACCTATAGAAAGAACAATTTCCCGGAAAAAGTGACATTTAAATATCAATCTTTATTTGTTGTTTTCTACACTATATATATCTGAATTTTTTTTAAATTTGTATTTTAAACCTAAAATTTATTATTTACAACTTTACAATAAGCCCCCAAAGTTGGCCAAAACACCATTTTGTCCGTTAAAGCATTGATTTTGGCATGAATTTTTGCATAGAAGCTTTTTGTAGAGAAAAAAAGCCCGGTCCTATAGGTCCTATATATCCCTATGTATAATGAAGTGATCCTTTAAATGAATCACAGTGATCGATCATTAAGATTTAAGCCACCGTTTCGATCTCAGTCAAATTAATTATACTTTGTATTTTATTTTTAAACTAAATGCCTAATACCGATATATAATTGGCATGAGACATGTCAGCCAAAATGCGACCCATTGACAGATAATATTTGCATTCAAATCCACCATAACGACAATAGAATTTATAATACATGTAACTGACATTAAATGGAGTTATTCAAATCCCTGTAACATCGGCTTATCTTTCAGTAGCCTCTTAGATCATGGGATAGGAATATTAACGAGCCTCATTGTTTTTTAAGAAGCAGTTGACTCTAGTTACTAGTATACATGTATCAATAAACAATAATAAAATCAGTAATAAAAAGTATACTTTTTAAATTTATTAAGAGAAATCATATACTAGTAAAATGTAAAAGAAAATCGAACCTATGTACCCATTCATAAAATGTACAGAAATAAATGAAAACAAGATTAATTTTGCGTCCATGCTTCGCACAAGTATCTAGAAAAAACATATTGACATCAAAACTTTAAAAAACTTATATTAAAAAAATCAATATTCTTACTCATTTAGTAGCTATATATAATTATTTTACCTCAATGATCACAAGGTATCGGAAAGATATTTTTTTTTTCAAATTATTATTTGTATTCTTAATATCCCTCTGATGTTTCAAGGTTTTTTTTTCTTTTTGATTAGAAATAAGAAGAATAAATAATGTTTTCAGTGCTCGGGAAGAAAGAAAAAACGCTTTACAATTATTTAATCTTAATGATTTCACTTAAATATTTTCTTTTAAATTAAACACATGTTCGTAACATTTTTTATCCAGATTCTGATTGTTTTTAGAACACATTTTTGAGTATGGCCTTCCGTATATTGGAATATTGCAGATCCTATGGTTTCCTGGACTTGTTTCTTCTTTCTGAAAGGCGTTTTTTTTAAGTTTGAAAAATGGAACAATTTAAAGGGTGTAAGATCTGGCGAATATTGTTGGTGTGACAAAACATGAACTATCTAATTATTCCAAAAATGTTTGCTCTGCTCCTAGTTTGTATTGTTTTATGGACTTTGATATTGAGTACTGTTCGTTATCTCCATACCCCTCTTTACTCTTTTTGGCGTGTGGGTATAGACGCTGTCATGAAAAAATTTAGAAAAGTGGATTCCTGATACTGGTTCTATCCTCTCATAATCCTTTCGGATTTTTTGGGGCAAAAATTTGCTTTCTAGACTTCTCCAGAAATTGAACTGCCTCCCTGAATAAGAATTTGAACAACAAGACCACTAATATTAAAGAAAATGGCCTCTCACATATTTTTCAGTTAATATTTCTTTAAGATTCTTAACGAATTTTACAGCAGCTTTAATGAAGCGTTTAATTTCACTAGTTTACTGATTCTATGTTGTATGTCATAGAGCTCAGGACATTATTTATTGAACAGCCCTCGTATTTTAGGCTTGGTATGAAACAATCCAATATTTTGCAAAACTGAAACAGAATTATGAAAAAAATTGTACACTTTATATATTTTTCAAAACCTTTATTACTCGTTTATTATCTGAGCCAAATGAGTAATTAACTTTACTAGTATAGAAAAAAGTTTAGGTCTGTTTAGCATATTAATACTATTATGTTCACATTTATTTCAAATTGTTTATAGCCCCGTGGGGATCCGGGTTAGAATAGGTCCTCAGTACCCCCTTGCTTGTCGTAAAAGGCGACTAAATGGGGCGGTCCTTCGGATGAGACCGTATAAACCGAGGCCCCGTGTCACAGCAGGTGTGGCATGATAAAGATCCCTCCCTGCTCAAAGGCCGTAAGTGCCGAGCATATGCCTAAATTTGCAGCCCTTCACCGGCAATGGTGACGTCTCCATATCAGTGAAATATTCTGGAGAGGGACGTTAAACAGTATACAATCAATCAATCAATCAAATTGTTTATAAAAGTACTAGAAATAAAAGTTTTTTGAAATATAGTATTTAATGCATGTTCACAAATGTTAGATATTTTTTTTCTACGTGAAATATGAAGACAACCAACAGTAATCAAGCTCAGATGGAACAACACAGATTAGAAGCATCTGCATCAGAAAAAAGGTGAGGTGAGCCTCGTCAATTTAACACTCCCTGTCGACCGGTTTCATGAAAGATATGGTGATAACGAACAGTATTCAAGATCAAAAATTCCATAAATAGTACAAAATAGGAGCAGAGCAAACACGGACCCCCAAAACATCTGAGATGGGATCTGGTGCCATGGTGCATCCCACCGAATAAACCGAGGTTACATAGGTCGCATAGGTGCTGTCACGAAAAGAGCCCTCAAATAGGTAAACAAAATTGCAGTTCTCCACAGAACATTATCAAGATTTAATTAAAATATGTTTTGACTGGTTTTACATTTAGAAAGTTGCTCTTCTTGTAATTATTGAAATGTATCAATTAGAATCAATATGTTATTAGAACAGAGATTGTACGATGCCAGGATCGCTTTTTGATCAAGAGATTTTTTTGATATGCAAACAACAATATAGTTTTCGAACTCATACCCAAATATAATTATAGAAGGAATAAATATTTGTTTTGGGACCACTTCAAATGATTTAAAAAACGCCTTATACATAGATATATCTCGGATGCGCCTGTGCTTTATTGGACTTTTCTTCGTTATCCGTATATTATTTTTATTATTTGTCATAAACACCAAAAATACAGGAATTATGGATAATATCGACAAATGGTCGTACGCTGATTAGTTAACAGTGGGACGGATTTCCATTCGTACCCTTTAAGTTCGCCGTTAGTGGGGGGAGTGATCACTATTCCTTCATTTACACTCGCAACATCAACTGCGCGAAAATTCGTGAAAGTCAAAGCCTCGTTATTCCCAAATAAAGAGTTCCATGTACCGCCTGACAATCTTTCTCCATCTATAATCATCTCGAAACTTCTTGATCCGAGGGTATTATTAATGAATGAATCTAAAAAATAATACGACAAAACCTTAAATGTAGTAAAGCTACTATTTTTTTTTTAAATTTTAAGAATTTGATACTTGATTTGCCATTTAATCCAAGTGTTACTTTACTTATTAGTTTAAGAAAGAATAAAAATGTAAATTGCACATTTGTTGTCTGTTAAATATAGTACAATTATATACACTTCACCACAGAATTCAAATTAATTGCAGCTGGGTATATATTGTGGAGTATAGAATGTGTGAATGTGTGGAAATCCAAGCTAAAAAAAAGCCTACAAACAACCAAAAAACAAATACATTATAACCGAACTAGGTCATTTGAAACTTAACTTCTCTTTTTAAAAGATATGAAAAGACTAATAATAACATAAGAAATATGTCTTTTTAAAAGAAACAAAAATCGAAAAAAGTTTTTTTTTTTCACATTTATGTCCATTAAATCTCGACATCCTTTTAAAAATCTTGATATCTTGAATCTACTTACAAGCTAAGCTGCTGACAAAGAGGTTCTCTTCTGTCGAATCTATTTTTAGTAGTGTTTCGTTTCTGTCGTTACATGTGTTAAACGCTGTGTTCTTTCTGAATGTGTGCCCAGCATACCGGAAACAATAACGAAACGTTCCGGTGTAGAAGTATCCTCTTTTGCACGGACCTATGGAGTTATAGTTTAAAGAGAGAATTGATATGTTTTTCTTATTTTTCACTGAAATTAATTACTGCATTTTCTAACATTGAAAATTTTCTCTCATCGATTTTTAACAATTACTAAATTTCATAGTACATGTATGAAAATAAAAATAATAAGTAAGGCTGCTGTGTTGATATTATTAATTTTAAAATCTAATGCCGTTGGAAATATTGACGTTTTTTAGAGAGAAAAAAAAGAGGAGGAATGCGTTGAAAGAGCAGGATTGGATTTAAAATATTGCAAGTCTTTTTAAATCTAAGTTTAAAAAGTCAAATTTTCATTAACTCTTAACCATATCATTAGCAAATATTGTAAATATATATTTGCAAAACAAACAAATAAACATACAAACAAATGATAAGGAGTTCCCTCTTACTTGTCTGAGAGATGTTTTCTTCTGAAAAGATAGAAGCACTTTCCTCAAAAGAGGAAGTATCATCTAATTCAGTCTTTTAAAAATCGGGAAATCAGTATCTAACCCAAAATTTTGGCAAACAATATCTTGTGCTTTTGGTAAAATCATGATAAATGTCCATCAGGTTTATTAGTTGTGACAAAAAAGAGATTCCTATTAGGCAATTTTGATGAGAAAAAAGTCCAAAAAAGGTATTTGATTTACTAGCTAGTATTCAATAATCAAATGACAAAATCAATATTCGTTTAATAAAAATTATGGCATTTTTAAAAATGTTTTAGATGAAGAATAAATTACATAATTTTGAAGTTTTGTCTTCTGGTCCTCTTTCCCATTTCATATATCAAAACTAGAGGTACTGTGAGCGATGAGCTCACTAAATGATACCCCCCGCCTCCCATATGGTTATAACTGGTGAAAAAGTCCATCTTTTCCTGTGGCCGGGAAACCCGAAATATTCGGATCAAAAAGTAAAATATATGGCAATATGTAATAAAGATTCTGTGAAAGTTTCATCAAATTTCATTCAGTGGTATGAGAGGAGTTGCGGATAAGAGATTTAACAGACGGACGGACAGACGGACGGTGCTTTCATACTTTTAATAAAACTTTGTGCTTTCATTTCCTATAATAAAATTTCTTTTTGAGAATTTAAATATTGGAAAACAGGCTTTGAGAAATTGCAATGTTCTTGAAATTTGCAGAAAGCATGCGTATTTGACTACCTTCAACAAAGAATTAAAATACGAGCACAGCCCATGATCCAAAAAATAAAACTTGTTTTTTGGTCTTTAGAAATAGATCTTTCATTATCTATTTACATATTTTGGATCAGAGGTTGTGCTTTATATTAGATAATGAAAAAATACTTCAATTTAAGGCCATTTTCAAAGGAATTTACAGGATATGAGGAAAATGACGCATTTTATGACGTCATAATACATTACATCATGATTAATAGATACATGGTCATCAACACTCCATGTGAGAAATACTGCATTTGCAACCTAAACTGAGCGGTTTTGATTTTTCAGAAATTCTCAGGGCCATATAAGGCCCAAAGTGGCTCTTGCTCTTTATCCGACTGAAAAATTGAAATAAAAAGCGGTGGGATATTACCTTGATTTAAAAGGCGTAGAAAAACTGGAACATAATTTTTTAAATTGATAATAATATACAAGTGAAACAAATCCAACCTGGGAACGTTGCAAAATTCGATCTTCGTAAACTAAACAGATGTACAATCCCTCGGGTTCAATACAAATGAAAAAATACCGCAAACAAATAAAATGTTATACAATACAAATAAGGAATTATACAACGGAAATAGAAAATATAACAAGGACAAACCAGTTTACAATGCAAACGCAAAAAAGTTATGCAATTCAAATGGAAATTTTTAGAATACAAATGAAATTTTATAAACACAAATAAAAATTAAACCGGCAATTCAAATGAAAAATTATGCAATACAAATGAAAAATAATACAATGCAGTTAAGAATTATACAAACAGATAGAAAAATGTTCAATACAAATGAGAAAAGATTAAATATTGCAACGTTTGACATGTCATACAAAACTATGCCTTCAAAGCCTATTTTGTTTGAACATGTAATCTAAAAATGAAAACAAACACTTGCCCATTTCAGAGTAAGACCTCCAACCTGCTGAAGGGCTACCGATGGCGTCAAGTAAAAAGTGTGTCCAGTATAGACGACAAAGCAATAGTTGTTCGTGAACCTGGAATGAGGCACAATTTCCAGAAGATAAGCATAATAAGGCGCAGTCTGATTCTTTTCGAATTCCTGTTTGTTCCAAGAAAGCATGTTGAAAAATTACGTCACTTAATTCATCTCGGAGGAAGAAAGTAGTCGAAATTGGAATTCCTGTGCTCAAATAAAAGCAATTCAGGGAAAATAGAATAAAAAGTTTCAACTTAAGCGACATCATTTTATTTGTTGCTGTTTTTTACATCCAGATAAGTGTTATCTGGTGCTATAGATCGCTTTGAATTGATTGATTGAAGATTAGTATTGTTTGAATACCGTATTTTTGCGTTGTGAACTTTTCTTGTTTGTTTTCAGCTTTTAAAACTTGTATATTGTTAAAATTCCATTAACACCCATTTAGTCCTATTGGTTTTATACCTTCATAATACACTTGTATCTGGTAAATCTGTCATTTCAAATAATTATAATCTCTAAAATACAATAAATCCATTACGTTTCCTGGGAAATTAAGAAATTAGATGAAGAATCAGCATCCGAAAAACAAATTTAATGGAGACAATTTACGTTTAGCTATCTAAATGAATCTAGCAGAAATATACATGTGACGGCTTAAATCAATACGGGTATTCTTGGTGTAGAACAAGCATAGGAATATAAGAAAATGCGTTGTATATTACTTAATGAAGGACAACGTACATTCCTTCTCAAAGAGTTTTGTAAAAAAAGAAAAGAAAAACAGAAAAAAAAAACAAATAAATATATTCCACAACAGTTCTAATAGAAGGATATGGAGATAACGAACAGTATTCAATATCAAAGTCCATAAAACAATACAAAATAAGAGAAGAGCAAACACAGACCTCCGAAACATCAGAGGTGGGATCAGGTGCCATGGGGTAGTGAGCATCCCCTGCTGACCGGTCACACCTGCCGTGTGCTCCTTGTCATGATCGGGAAATAATGGAAAAATCCGTCGTCAATTCAGTGTATAAATAATGGACTAACAATAAGTATGAAAAACATTAGTCAGCATTTGTCTCAATAATAAATTGTATTTGCTGCATGACAAGGTCATTGTATCGACCATAGAATTTACGAAATGATGACCGTTGATATTCTTGTTTCATCAACTTGCTTGTCAATAATTTACCTCGTTTTAGAAATTGTTCATACGTAGAGCATACTCTTGCGTATCGAATCAACTGAGATATATACACACCGTATGCAGGTGATGAAGGTATATTGCTGCATAAGTGAGGGAAGTTGACGATAGAAAAGTTAAAGTCATCACGTTTATCATATAGCTTGGTTGTTAGATTACCATTAACGTCTTTTTCAAGTAAAATATCCAGGTATGAAACTGATGTGTCAGACTCTGTGGTATCTTTTATCTCAAGCTCACCAAGATATATCGTATCGACGTAGGAATGGAAATGGCCATTGTTAATTGACAATACGTCGTCGATATATCTAAATGTCGAGTTGAAGGCCACAGCAAATGTTTTCTTCTTTTCACGCATAAGATTTTGCACAAATTCTGCGTCATATGAATGTAAAAATAGGTCTGCTTATAACGGAGCGCAATTGGTTCCCATGGGAATTCCAATATATTGTTGGAATACCTGGTCTCTAAAAACTACATAGATATCGTCAATCAGAAACTCAAGCATCTCTTTGATGTCAACTTCAGAGTACTTGTGTGTGCAATCAGAAAAATAATTTTGCAAATGACCAACGACCAGGTAAGTAAATTTACGAGTTCCATTTTTATTGAAAAAACAGCTGTCAATGATATCAAAAAGCCTGGACTTTAATTTATCGTGGGGAATGGTTGTGTATAAAGTTGAAAAGTCGTAAGTTTTTAAGCTGTTGATTTTGGTAAATTCTTGTGATTTCAAATTGTCCAAAAGTTCTTTGGAATTTTTTAGTATCCACATCTGATTCACACCACTTCTTGAATATACTGTTGCACAGTACTCTTGAAGCTTTTCCTTCACTACTGTCAATATCTTAGTGAGGAGTAACGAAAGAGGCTTAGTTGAACAAAGAAATTATACAACGTCAAAACGTATGGACTATCAAACTAAATGTAATGAACAGAAAATTCAATATTGGTATTAGGATAATTTTTCACTGTTTTAGACTATAAAGTGCTTCGCAGTCATAAAACTATGTAAAAGCTGTCGTAGGCATGAAATAAATTTTAAGTCCAGCCATACAAAAGATATCTTAAATTAATTTATTTCAGGATATTATCGGCAAGAAAAAAAACTTTTGAATTCAAAGAAAGATACTTCCACATGTATCCTTGTAGTTCTACATTACTAGGTGATTTACTCAATTTTCACAAAGCGTCAATTGGGGACGGAATAGCAAGTGTCATACGGGTTATTTTGTTCCCTGCTGTTGCTATGTTCTTGGCTTTAAATTTTGTGGAAAAAAGTGCTTCCTTATTCTCAAATAAAGCTCCAAAATGTCCGGAGTTCTTCGCCACATCTAGAATCAGCTTTAAACACTAGCTTTTGTTGAAGAAAGAATCTGGATGATATGGTTCATTAGATTCTTTTGAATTATTTTCTTTCAATCAATATCTGAAGTTTTCATCGAAAACAAAATCATAAATTTTAAAGCTTTTCTATCTTGCATCTTAGGAAAGTACTACGAGCATAAAGACAGTAATAGAAATGTCTGGTGTATGCTATCCTACCTGACAAGGACCTGGTAAATTGAAAGAAAATGTATACTATAAGAAAAAAAATGTGTGATTTGAGCAGTAATTTTTTTTTTATCGAAATGTCTTTCAACAAATTTTATTTAAAAATTAACTTTGTTGTTATGACTACTTTCATAGCAACAAAGTTTATATTTAAATAATTTTTTTAGAAAGACAGATACATTAGAAAAAAGAATTATATTTTTATCATAATTTTAAGTTATGAAAGAAAATAATTTTTAAATAGAAAATGTAATAATAGACATCGTTATACCTTTAAAAATGTGATCCTATTCAAATCTATACGAAAAAAAAAGTCTAACATTTCTAATGTTTTGCTGAGCAGGCATAAAAAAATCGATGTTGGACCGCTGAGTGAGATGTTGGACCGCTTACGTCACAGAATAGGCGGAGCTTAATCATTATCTCATTTTCATTGGTTTGTGTTAAGAAAATGACGGACCTGAGGTTAGATCACGGAAGGCAGTACATAATACATGTATGTAAAAAAAAAAATTAAAATGAAAGGTATAACAAAACATTTATTGACTATCTTCTCCGGCAAAATGCGTTTTGTCGACCCTCGAACCAAACTGTCTGTCTGAGGCCGTAAGTTTGGTTCTTGGGTCCGACATAACGCAAGTTGCCCTCGAACTCAGTTAATAAATGTATAATAATTCTAAAAAGTCATTTTTTTTTTTTATTTTAATGTATCTGTCTTTCCACAAATTCTATTTAAAAATAAACTTTGTTATTATGACTAAAAGAAATAAGATCGACTACATGTATATGTAGTTATCCTTAATAGTGAAAAACGCAGAGGCAGTAAAATCCAACTTCATATAGTAGTTATAAATTGCGATTTTCCCCAGAGCCAATCCTCCAATAAAATATGTTTGTAATAATTTTATGAGGGGAAGGGCGAGATATTAAAACAAGTGACCCTTCTTCGAAATAGTGACCAGATGCATGGCAACATACAAAGAAAAAAAATGAAATCTAATTTTTTTTTCGGCAACCGTAGGACCAATTTTCTAAAGTATTTTTAAAAAAAATCTTTTTTTTTCAGCAACAATACAACCAATTCTTCTAAAGAATGAAAATCATTTATTTTTGTCATCTACTCAAACTGTTTCTGAAAAAAATGGTTCAAAGCAATCGGTCGGGAAAATTGCTACTTCATGCATAGAAACAAAGAGAAGTTTCTTTTTGAGTCTATTTAGGGAAATGAGCTCTAAGTCGAAGAAAATGAAAGGGTTTTCTATTATTTTAACGGGTGTTGACGACTGACAACTGCATCAACATTTAGGAAAATCATTACTGTAGGGGACAGAGTCATGATACCGAAATAAATTAATGCCTTAGAGTCCAAAATGGCGCTGACGTGGGCGGGGGTATTTTTTTCCAAGATGGGAGCTTGTGTTCCGTATAGAGTTTATATATACAGGTCTTTTTAAACGCGATTTTTCTTGACTGAAAGTGACAGAATCTTTATTTCAACAACGTTTAAGTGTATTGAAAGTAGATTCAAAAACTTTTACCAATCTGTTTTACATCTGACAATCCGGAAAACAAGCCCATATGTACGTAATGACAATCAAACGATTCGAAAAATCATTTTGCCGAAAATATAATATATTGTATTGCCAAGAATTGAACTCCGTATAGTAGATTGTCAAATAAGGAAATTTGAAATTATTTTATCAGCTTTAAAATCAACGATTTTCGATGAGAATTTAAAGAGTAGAGTCCGCTTTGTTAAAATTTTTTGGCGCATTCATTTATGATTAGCAGGTTTGTATTTCTATTAATACAATGAAGATTTTCAGAATCAATGTTCATCGTCCTCAGATATTTACTTATGCCCCAAAACATTGAATGAAATAAACATTGTCTTATCGAAATTCAACAGCAATTATGCAATATAGAAATATATTTCAAACTCCGCTAAAATTACCAGCAATTTATAAATGAAAAAAGACATAATTGTATCAATACACACACCACAATTTATTTACAAATATGAAATATTCATAATGTTAATACTTTGATTAGGAGAAAATTTGAAGATAACGAATTCTTGTTTAAATCTCAGGCGTAGAAAAAAACAACATAAAACGTTAAAATCACGGACCTCTGTACACAGCAGAAGTGGATCATGAATCACTGAGTGAACCCACTGTTTTGATAATCAGGTAATCTAAATCATAATAAATATAAAACAAATAGCCTAACAAATGATTACAATTAAGGAGCACATGACGGGTGTGACCGGTTGATAGGCTTTTTCTCCATGACAACTGATCCAACCTTTGGTGTTTTAAAGGTTCGTGTTTGTTCTGCTCCCAATTTGAATTGTTCCAATGAACTCGAGATTGATTATACCGTTCATATGTATTTAATGAAATATGTCAGCCAAAAACATGACATATAGAATGGTTGTATTTTCTACAATGTCATAATAATGATCATATAATTTGTAAAATATGGGTTTAAAGTGGGATTTAAGGGAGCCTTGCAGCATCAACTTATTTGTCAGTTTTTAAATTGATTGGGCATGCTCTAGAGTCAGTCGGAAAAGAGGAACTCCTTATGCTTTCTCTGTTATATATGTTAAACTTACGGCATTAGATTTGAATTATTCAGAGTACATGATTTTTAATTTCTCGCAATAATTCAAAAAAAGAAAACAAAGAAAAAAGAAAGACCAATTGTAAAAGTAAAAAGAAAATTGTTTAACTTGATAAGCAGTTAAAACAATAAACCAATTGTAAAAGTAAAAAGAAAATTGTTTAACTTGATAAGATCATAAACCAAAAAAAAAAAAGAAAAAGAAAAGAAAAACAAGATGTGTTTGTGAAACACTGGTGCCCCCGTATGGCAACATAGTGAAGATTAAACTTTTCTTAAATGAAAATTTTATATATTGGTACTCAAAGTAGGGTCTCCTTACTAGAAATTGTGAATTATGAAAGCCCTATCACCATCTGTTCCCAAGTTAAGGCCAGGTTTAATTTTTTTTAATAAATACAGAAATCTTCAAGATCAATCTCAGAAAGTCAAGGTTATTGGTATCCAATGTAAGGTCTTCCCACAAAGAATACATATGTGAAGTATGGAAGCCCTAGCCCTAACCGTTAAAAAATTATGGCCAAGGTTAAAAAGATTTTAAAAGTAGGTCAAACTCCAAGACCAAGGTCAGAAGGTCAAGGTTATTGGTATTCAATAAGATGTCTTGTCACAAGGACTACATATGTGATGTATGAAAGCCCTAGTCCTTGCCGTTCAAAACTTATTGCCAAGGTCAATGTTTTTTATAAGTCCTTAAATCCCTAAGGTCAAGGTGAAAATGTCAATGTTATTGGATCCAATAGAAGGTCCTGCCATAAAAAATACATATGTGAAGTATGGAGGCCCTAGCCCTTACCGTTAAAAAATTGCCAGGTAAACTTTTTCCTTAAGTACGGAAATCTCCAATGTCAAAATCAAAAGGTCAAGGTTATTGGTATCCAATAAAAGGTCTAGCCACAAAGAATACACATATGAAGTATGGAAACCTTAGCCCTAACCGTTAAAAAGTTATGGCCAAGGGTAAGAATTTTAAAAAGTAGGTCAAATTCTAAGGTCAAGGTCAATGGATCAAAGGTCTTGTCACAAGGATTAAATAAATAAAGTATGAAAGCACTAGCTCTAACCATTTAAAAGATTTTTTAAAGGTAGGTGAAACTTCAAGGTCAAGGTGTAAGGTCAAAGTTCTTGGTTTCCAATGAAGGGTCTTCTTACAAGGATTACATATGTGAAGTATGAAAGCTCTAGCCCTTACAGTTTAAAAGTTATTGCCAAGGTTAAAGATTTTTCCATAAGTAATTAAATCTCCAAGGTCAAAAGGTCAAGGTTGTTGGTATCCAATGAAACGTCTTACCACAAAGAATACTTATGTGAAGTATAAATGTCCTGGTTTTTACTGTTCAGAAGATATTGCCAAAGTAAAATTTTGGAATTTTTGTGTAAAAGTGGGTCAAACTCCAAGGTCAAGGTAAAAAGGTTAAATTTGGTGGTAGCCCCCAAAAAAAGATCTTGTCACAAGGAATACACGTTAAATATAAAAATCATAGCTTCACTAAATCAAAAGTTATGGGCAAGGTTAAAGTTTTTGCGGAATAACAGAGAGACAGAAAGACGGACGGACACGACAAAAACTATATACCCCCGAAACTTTGTTTATGGATGCATAAAAATGTCTTTCTATTTATGACATCTCCATGCAGTTAAAACATGTTCTATGTACAAAATTAACCAATTATAAAAGAAACAGGATGTGTTTGTGAAACACCGATGCCCCCGTATGGCAACATAACAAAGGTTAAAGATCAAATATATTGGTACCTAAAGTAAGACCTTTTCACACAAAAATACAAATGTGAAATATAAAACCCTAGCACCACCTGTTCAAAGGTTATGACCATGGTTTACGTTTTTAAAGGTAGGACAAACTCCGGGGTCAAGGTCAAAAGGGCCAGGTTGTTGGTTTCTAAAGAAAGGCCTTGTCTTAAAGATTACATATGGGAAGTATGAAAGCCCTGGCCCTTACCTTAGGGTTAAAGTTTGTAAAAAGTAGGTTAAAGTCTATGATCAAGGTCAATGGGTCAAGTTGTTGATATCCAATGAAAGGTTCTGTCACAAGGATTAATATGTGAAGTATGAAAGCTCTAGCTTTACCTTCAAAAGTTATAGCCAAGGTTAAAGTTTTTTCGTAAGTACGGAAATCTACAAGGTCAAGGTCAAAAGGTCGAAATTGTTGATTTCAAACAAAAGGTCTTGCCAAAAAGAATTGATATTTGAACTATGAAACTCCTCGTATCTACCATTTATATATTAGGGCCAAAGTAAAGGATTGGACTTTTTGTGTAAAAATGGGTCAAACTCCAAGGTCAAGGTCAAAGGGTCAAAGTTCTTGATATGAAATGAAAGGTCTTGTCACAAGGATTAAATATGTGTGAAGTATGATAGCCCTGGTCCTAACCCTTCAAAAATTAAGGTCAAGGTTGTATTTTAAAAGTAGGTCAAACTCCAAGATCAAGGTTTTTTGTATCCAATGGAGCGTTTTTCACAAGGATTACATATGTGAAGTATGAAAGCCCTAGCCCTTACTGTTCAAAAGTTATGGCAAAGGTGAAATCCCCAAGGGCAAGGTCAAAAGGTCAAGGTTGTTGGTACTCAATGAAAGGTCTTGCCACAAAAAATATATGTGTGAAGTATAAATGTCCTGGTTACTACTGTTCAAAAGATATGGTCAAAGTAAAAGTTTGAAATTTTTGTGTAAAAGTGGGTCAAACTCCAAGGTCAAGGCCAACAGATCAAAATTGTTGGTACTCAAAGAAATGTCTTGTCACAAGAAATACACATGTGAAATATGAAAGTCATAGCTTTTCTAAATCAAAAGTTATGAGCAAGATTAAAGGTTGCGAACAAACAGACAGCTAGACAGACAGAGAGACAGATAGACGGACGGACACGACAAAAACTATATATAAAAAGAAAAAGAAAATTGTTTAACTTGATAAAATAATCTCTACACAAACCATAAACATATGCTATATATATAGTAAAAGAATTATGGGTAATATCGACAAATCACAGATCTTTTGTAATCTCTAAACTCAGCAGCTTTCCATTTGTATGAGGACAGGTTCTCTTTCTTGTTAGGTACTATGGCTAATCTGTCTCCAGTATAATTATCACTTGTATTTTTAAACTTTGTAAAATTCAGAGTCTCCTGAATTCCAAACAAAGACCTCCAAGTATCATCCGCTGATTTCTGTCCATCAATAATCAATTGATTGCTATATCTGATTTCCGGAGTAGGGTCAGCTGTGTTATTGGTAAATGAATCTGTGAAATAAGATATAAAAAAGAATATGGAATACATTTTAAAAGATATATTTTTTCAAAAAATATTAATTTATTTAATAATCTTTTTTTTTATTTCAAATTGCGTTTCTAGCATGTCTCGTTATTTGATGATTCCGATGTGATAAACTCCATTCTATTTAGTTTGCAAATACACAAAGTAAATGAATTCTTTATCCGTTTCTTTAAAAATAATTATGATAATGCCAGAAATAAGTAGGTTTAATTAAGGAGTGAATTTAATAACTCAAGTTACACTGTATAAACAGGAATGTAACCAGTTTATGCTTTATAAGCGAAGTACGACGCATTTTATTTGTATAAAAAGTATGATGCTCCATCCCAGTAATACCAGTATACTAGTACTACCTTTGCTAGGTATTAAAAAAAATCCTTATAATTTTAATTTTTCATCATGAAGTTTTGAAATTAAGTCATTATATTTAAAAAAAAATGTAGATTATTTTTTATCCAATCAAATGACACGTTAATACAACCAAATTTTAAATAATTCTAAGTTTATGAAGCTTTGGTAGTGACGAAAAAACGAAAAAGAATACCTTTTGCTTTGTTGATTATACTTACAAATTAAACTGCTCACAAACAAGTTCTCTTCCTCTGAATTAACTTTGATGAGTGTATCATTTCTCTCGAGGCAAGTGTTAATGGATTTTTCTCTCTTGAAATCGTTTCCAGCATACCGGAAACAGTAATGGTATTGTCTGGTGTAGAAATAGCCTTTTCGACAGGGACCTATTCAAAGCATATCTCATAACTAACATTGAAATATAAGGAGATTAACAAACAATTTTCAAGCTCAATAACTGACCCAAAATACATACCCGTGGTTGAATACGTTTTCCAACCAGAGGAGAAATTTCCGTTATCATCAAATAAAAAATGAGTCCAGTACAGACGACAGTTAAGCTGATCTTCATTTATTTGGAAAGACTCACAAGATGGATAACTTAAGCAAATCACAGAACATTCTGATATCGTGTGGGATGTAATTTCAAACAAAAATGCGTGATTGAAAGTGACGTCATTCAAATCTTCACGAAATTCAAAGAAGGTAGACTGGATATCTCCAGAATGCATCACCTGACTGATCATTAATAATTGTTGTATGATAAGTTGCAACCTTGATTCACTCATGTTGCTTTTTGATTATACTTGGACATTGGACGTCTATCCAAATTATGATGTTAAACGTCATCTCAAATTTGGGATTTGTTCATGCGCAATTCAATTTAGTGTACTTTTACTAACAAACTATCAATTTTTCTGAATGAAAAATAAGAGGATAATGGAACGTATCTATTTTCACAAATTCAATATTTACCCTTTTATTCATTGCTTTGTCGTAGCTTTTATAGTATCTTGAAGGGTCAATTAATTTTTACAAGTAAATCGTTTTTCAATAGAATTTTTTGGCAAATAAATTTATCGTCGATACCTTTTAACACCAACAGAACACCAACATATTTAGATGGATAATATTTTATGGAAAAGGTGGAGATCTTTAAAAGAAATAAAGCCACCGTGTCGGTTCTTATTAAATTTACTATACTTTGTGAATCCGAATGCCTAACAATTAGTATGAGAGACCTCAGCCAAAATACGGCCCATTGACAGATAAAATTTGCTTACAAAGCCATCATAACGACGAAAGAACTTATAAAATATTGACTTTAAATGGAGTTATTTAAATCCCTGTAACATCAACTTGTCTGTTCGTAGCTAGGATATGCCCGGGTAGAGTATAAATATTGACGAGCTTCACTTTCATTTGCAGCTACATTTGACTATGATATCAAAAAGCCTATTTTTACTATGTAAATGGTATAAATTGTAAAACTAAAATCTTATCTTTTGAAATATCCTACTTTTGAAAAAATTGGATGAGTTTATAATATCTAAATGTTCCTGATACTTTTGAGAATATGTTCAATCTCATTACTACTACTTCTAAAATATGCTGTAGCACAAAACGTTTGAAGTTTCTCCTTTACAACATTTAATGTTAATAAATCTTTGCAAGGATTCACTAATGTTTACAGCATTTTCATATTTCTATATCAGCAAATATAATGTAAATACCAAGGGGTTGAATCAGAATTATCTGCGTAAACACATGATAATTTAGAAAATCTGTGCTTGGCAAACCGTTTCCCATCTTCAAAAGCCAATTAAAACATGTCACCAATGGACCTGAAACATTGATTTTACAAAAAATTACCTTATAAAACTTATGACGTATACCCAGTAGTAAAATGTACAGATTATAGTTTATGTTTACGAGTTATAAATCTCTGAAACACCTTGATTATCAATATGAAACCAGATTTTTCAATTCCTATTTTATTTAACAATTTAACATTCACATCTATTATCTTCACTTCTTAGATCAGAATTATGTTTCCCTTTGTCAAAGAACCATTTAATGTCTATTTGATTTATAGGTATTTGAATTATATGATAATCTTTCCAAATTTAAAATATTTGCTCTAGAAAAAAAACCCAGAAATAAATGGGGAAAATATTATTTTCAGATCCAAGCTAGGACAATTCCAAGTTTTGCTATTGCAAACCCGCCACTATATGATAAATATTTGGTGATAGTTTCCTCAAATTTCAATCAGAGGATGTAGGAAAAGTTGTGAATAAGGATGACTCCCCCTCTAGAGTAGCGAATGGGTGATGGATCAAAAGATAGATACTCTCATCACTATTAATAATATATCCCCGCTTTTCTGCAAAATTTTAATTTACACAATTATTCAACGTAAATTTCTAACGAAAGTCTCTTCCAGTCTTCGCAGGAGCTTCCAAACTGAAGCTGAAAAATCGACTTGCAATATTTGATTTATATAATATTTATGTTTTGTAAATTAACATGTTAGTGCATTAAATAAAATTATGGCTTTAATTTAATATACATTTACATGTAGTTTTATTTTTTCAATTTTTTTTACTCGTGCAAATGTTGACAATTTTCATAATTTGATATATTTTGCGGTTAATTTTATAAATTTTATATTTATGCATTTTCCTTTTTTGCATGTGAGATCAATGGTATCTTTAAACTGAAATTTGGTTAAATAAATATCAAATTTTTGATATGCAAATACTGTGTATTTGATTTTATCATGTTTTACATTTATGACCTTTTACAGAGATTGAAAAACTTCAATTGTGAGGTGTTTTTGAATTCCTTTCAAGAAAAGCATACAACAATAACGGCAAAGACGCACTCAAATTTCTATTTCGTCGTTTCATTTTAGTTCACTATTTTCCATTCATTTACTTTAGTTTTCTTCGAAGCATGCACCTATTTTATGGTACAAAATGTTTTAAATTTATTCCTTCCATGTTAGGGTTGATACTGACAAAACACAGACTTTTTATAGGTATTAAGAGATCCAGCTTTCCATATGTATTCTTTCAAATCTAGGAAGGTCGTAGGTGACATGTATATTCTTCTTCCAGTGGAGGCCGTATACCCATCTTCAAACTTTGTATAGTTTAGAATCTCGTGTGTTCCGAATAACGATCTCCAGTGACCATCCGATGCTTTCTCACCGTCAATAATCAGTTGGTGACTTTTGATATCAGATGCAATGTTCAATGTCTTGTTGACAAATGAATCTAGCAAATGAGATATCACAAAAAATATCTTAACTATTCATTAATTTTTAGCAATCCTTTTTATATTACTGTAATTCCAATATTGTAAACAATAATCTGTCAACATTTATAATTATGCATAGAGTGAAATCATATTTTAATTCTGGTTTAACCTGATTTGAACGTTAACCATTCAACTGTTCAATTACAAAACTTTAATATACAGTGAAACAAAATAGAAAAGAGCTCCAAATCAAAATTGAAATGGTAATTTTTATAGAAAAATAATTTTTTTTGAAAAAGTATATATTAAAGTTAAATAGCGTAAAGTAGCAATAAGCAATCAATCCTCCCAACCCGAGAATCGAATTATATTTTTGTTAAATATACTAAGTAAATAAAGTTAAGTTCAGAGAATCTAAGATGGGAATGAACACTCCGACCTCTTTACCCTAAAAAATTTTATTTTCAGGTTAAATAGTCTATGGGGGCAGAAAACATTCACATCTCTTAACAAAGAAACGAATCTCAATCTGAAAAAAAAAAAACCGAAAAATTGAAATGACCAATCAGTGCTCTTCATTCAGAAACTGAACTAAATCTTATTCGTTTCAACCTCCTTGATACAAATTAAAATCATAACGAAAAACATTTAACATAATGATTTTTACTTACAAATTAAACTGCTCACAAACAAATTTTCTTCCCCTGAATTGACTTTAATAAGCGTTTCATTTCTGCTGTAGCAAGCGTTAAAGGAAGATTCCTTTGTAAAAGAATATCCAGCATATCGGATACAGTAGTGATATTGTCTGGTGTAGAAATATCCACTCCGACACGGACCTGTTAGAAAAATGTTAAACGACATTTGATTTTAAGATCAAATGACCTGTTGTGTTATTGGTGGCATAAAACAGATATGATATGGAATTTGTATACAAATTCATGATAAATCATGTATTTTTCATGTTTCATACATCGCATTGTACATGTTAGAAAGTAATGAATGACCATAAATTAGGTTAAACAAGAGTAAATTTTAAAAAATTCTATATGTAAAAACATTTAATTTAGAAGTTCTTTTTCTATTGACTGTTGCAAGTTAATTCATAACAAAAATACTTTTTTATAAATAGAAATCAGCCACTATTTATTATATATTGGTCAATCTGGTTTTCATTCATAAAACCTACCTGTTTCTGAATATGTTTTCCAACCAATCGAGAAATTTCCTATGGCATCAAGAAAAAAATGAGTCCAGAACAGATGGCAGCTATGTTGTTTTTCATTTATTTGAAAAGATGCACACGACGGATAACTTAAGCAAAGTAAAGAACATTGATATATTTCATGAACAGAAGTTTCAAACAAAAGTGCATGATTGAATTTGACGTCATTCAAATCTTCACGGTACAAAAAATATGTAGATTGGGTAGTTTTGGATAGCAACACTTGGCTAAAAATGAGAAAATATTTTAAGATAAGTTGCCATCCTAATAAACGCATGTTTCGTTCTGATTTTTCTGGTTTCGCAACTTAAAAAAAATATTTCATATTAACTTAGTTTCCGTTTTCCGTTTTAGGGAGATTTTGTGTAACGCATTGCCTTTATTTAAGTTTGTAACCCATTAGCTTTTTGATTAAAATGAGGAGGATAATGGATATATATTTATTCTTTCTAAAAATTGATGTTTACCTATAGTACCCTCCATAGTCATTTCCGGATATTATCATAAATCGGTTTTATACAGCTTTTTGCTTTGGGCAAAGTTAATAAAAACGGGCGAACAATTAAAGGATTAGCTTTACTGGCAGATTTATAAAAAGTCTCTCGATACTGAAGCAATCGTTTAGTTTGCAATTCTTAAAAAAGAATATTGTGCACATTATTTGCTCTGCTCCAATCTTGTATTGCTGAGTGGACTTTTGAGATTGGATTCTATTCGTTATTTCCATTAATACCATTAAAACCTCTTTTACTCATATATTACCAGAACCAAATGAATAAATACCTTACACGTATGGAAAATGTTTGTTCAGCAAATTATTACTAAAAGCCTTTTTAATTACAACATTAGTTTTTCTCTCAATGTGATCTGTTATATGAATATGCTTCGAGAGATTTATTTTTTTATAAAATAATATGATTAAGTCTGTCTGTTTCAACGGGCTTGTACATGCAGAAAAACAAGAAGGGTGGAAGATTTTTCTACACAGTGCAAAATTACAAGTATATCATCCTGGGTTTTCTTGATAAAATATTATAGAGAATACCATTGTTGGTTCAACATTAAATTTCTCTCTGATCATGTTTATTTAGAAACATGTAAATGGCATGTTCGTGATTGATCGAGTTATGTCCTAAAATAGGGTCATGTTTGAATTGATTTTACTTGATAATCTAGCTAAAATTTTTGTTTAAGATTTAGGAGTCTTTTCTATTTGTTTTAGTAATTCATTAAGTCATATTATACTCAATCTGACACTAACAATAAGACCAAGATAAAATCAAAGATTAATCTTGACCATTTATTGAAACTTTCAACACAGAAAGATAGTTTTCATTTTATCCGTCAGCCGCTTTACATATTCATAAGGAGATTCACTATCAGTCATAATCAGACGAGTCTTATTCATTTTTTTCTTAAACTTTCTTTTTCTTCTTACTTTTTTTTTATTTCATAGATACTATTCAGACTGAGAAAAAAAAGATTGAACTCTGTTTGAGAAAAACCCTTTGCTTTAATTTACGTACTAACAACGGATCTTAAATCGATATTACGTTTCTTCCATGGTCGTATATTTCAGAAGTATTTTGAATTCATAGATTCCATTTTATTAGAATTTTAAAGAATTGCAGTAATCAGAAATATATTATTCAGGAGTAAAACGGTTATAATTTTTCTTTGAATATTCTATATCATAATTTTTTCATAATTAATCGCAATTTTTGGAACTAATTCTGCTTTAAGATATTTGGCAAAAAACCTCTATTTAGTAAGAGTGCTTAATTTTATGAATGAAATCTGAATTTCTGTTTTTAGACGTTTTTCTCTTTTTTTTTATATAGATTTTTCTGGTAATATTGGTCGACTGTTGTTTTATGTCCCTTTCGGGATTTTTTCACTCGGGAATCATCATATAATATACTAGTGAATGGATTCAATTTTCAATTGAGCAGTAAGATTCTTTATCGTGTCTGTGCGTACCGGGGCCTAGGTTTTTAAGGTCTCATCCGAGAGACCCGCAACTTTAACTTGAAAGAGCCGAACCCTGTACGAAAGAACAATTGCTACCTAATTTTTATCGATTTGGGTCATTCGCAGTAATGATTCGAACACACGACCTACTGGTCACCTCTATGCATATTGAAAATGTATTTAAAATAGCCAAACATAAGCTCATAAGCAACAAGCATGTTCTACACACATAATATAGACAAAAGTTAAATGATGTGAAATATATTTAGTTAACATACATTTTTATCGCAGTTTAAAATTGATAAAATGGTCATACACAAAATTAAGCTTATGATAAAACTCATAGCTAGATGAAGCAGCAAACTTGATATGAGACATTCATGTGTGCAATCCATTCAAACTTTCCTTTTATTCAGAGAATTGCAGATAGTGTTCATTCATCTAAATGATTTCTATACTGTGATTCTGTCTTTCTAGCTTGATTTTTTCCTGGTAAATACCATGTCATTTCTGTGTAGGGGATGATTGACAAATTGGTGGTTGGCATGGTAACCATGGTCCAGTAAATATTTCATCACAGACATGTCACTTCCTGATCCTTCTACAAATTCCACGGTGATCACATTAATGGAATATTTAGATAAAGGTATAGCTTTAAGAATTTCCATTTCTTGGTCTCTGGCATCTACACTGAGCAGATCAACTGTATTTTTACCCAGTGCATTCAGTATGGATTCCAACCACAAACATGGAACCTTTATGTGTCCTTCAATTGCGTCTTCGAATTCTTTTTCAGGTTTACTTGAATTACTCTAAAATGTTATATAGTAAATATTAAGGGGATAAAACAAACATGTATACTACTAGTAATTCAATTAACAGTATTGGTTGTAATAGTTGGCTGAAATCAATAATAGGCAAGTTCAAAATCAAACCAAAAAGAATGATTTCTCTGAATATTTTTTCAGAGATTTTCTTCTTTTTCTGATTTTTTTTAAAGATCCGTTGACTATAAATAATGACAGATAAAGTGTTGTTACAAACCCTGACGCATGTCCTTAATGTTAAGGCTTTTCTGTGTTTCTGACGTAGTTGTCTGTAACGCCCTGGATGAGGTTCGATGAGAAGACCGTCCCAATCCCTCGATCTCTCAAAGAAAAGGGACACAGAACCATCCTCTCCATCAGAAGCGCCTATCTCAATGTAAAATCCCCCCTTCTACAAAAGAAAAACACGAAGAGCAGTCTGAATAATTTGCAAAACTGTAATTTTCTTGGAAATGTGTGTCTTTATCAGAAAAGTTCCATTTATATGCATGAAAAATGATTCAAGACCAACACTTTTTGATAATTAAACAATTTTTACTTATCATTACAAAAAAAAACCTCTTCTATGAGGTAAACTTTTACTTCTGATTTGTTTTTGTCTTGTAAAAATGAAACTGAGTGACTGTGAATAGACTTAATACATACATGTAGAATAATATGATTCAATGTGGCTCCTCTTTTTGGAAACATATTTTGCAAGGTAATTTTTTTCTGTACACATGCTTTATTTATTTGCCAGTCTCTATACAAATGGCTCATATTCCAGAAAACCTATTTTGCATGATAAATCATTTCTAAAAACAGTTTAAATTTTGTAGAGAACCACTACAGCTTTGCCACGTCTCTAAACTAATCTCAAGATTCATCTTTCACAGGTTATGTCCTCTAGCTGTCTAAACCCGATGCAGTTCCCTAGCTAGAAGCTGAATCACTCACCTTACCATCTAGAAGTTGATTTATCTGGATGCTCTGTCCTCTGGAAAAATCAGTTACATCTGGGTGCGTAAGGTTATAATCACCCTTCTCTGGTTTTTCTATTAGTTGCTTGATCTTTGAGACCAGACGTTCATCTTTTGCTGGAAGTTTCCAAACATCCACGACAGCCTCGGTATGAAGATCACCAAATAAACGTCTGCCATCCCTTACAGATGACTCGGGGACTGAATGTCTCAGCTCAGTGTCTGAGGTTTTGAACAGAAAGAATGCGAAGAGGAACAAAAAGGCTACTGGAACGGAATAGCGAAACGTGTTCCTTCTGCACCTCCTCAGCAACATGGCGATGCCATTCGAAGCAGGGACAACGCCCTAAACACAGAGTCCGTTTGTCTGCAAAAGATTTTGAACGGATTTTAGTGATTTAATAAACAGATTTGACATTCAAAAGACAACGATCTGTTGTGTCTAATTCCTATTATTTCTTTATTATGTAACTTTAAATACCAAATGAATGACAGGTTCACCTTAATAACTTCTAGTGCCTACTCCAGGCGTGGTAAAAGGACCAGTCTTATTGTGTATTGTATAGGAAGGAGGCATTGAAAACAAGTACTGACTAAATACGATAGTTAATACATACATGACACAGAAAATCGCTCAATACACAAAAGGTCTGTGTTAATTTGACACTTGGTACAATGGCAGGAGATGGGTATTTAGTATAAAGGAGAACAGGGGAACAGAGGATTTGTTTATTTTTATTGTCAGTGTACTGTAGCATTATGTATCGCTCTGAATTCCTTATTTTTCTAAATGATTGAATTTAATTTTGAAAGATTTAAAGAGACGTCGTATTCCAATAATTTTGTAAATTGACAGTCTGTTTATTACAAAATCATAGACATTTAAATTATTCTCATAGTTTTGTGGTTAAATATCGCGAAGAATCTTATGTGAAATTCAAAAGGGGGCAAAAGAAAGTCCCACCGACCATAGATACCGGTAAAACAAGTAAAGTTGCTTGTTGCATGTCATGAAATTAGGTAAAAGGGGCCAATGAATTTTCATACTTTGTCATACCTTTTGAGTAAGATTCATTCTAGATTCTGATAATGTACTCAGATCTAATATATACTTATTTTATTTCTGGAGATTTAGCGCACCTTTTTAAAATTGAACACAAATATAATAACATTTGACGCTTAATCAACCGTGGTATAAATGGAAAAGCTATAGTTGAAAATAAATATACAATATTCAACTCATTGTTTGACTTTAAATAAATATCTAAAGAAGTCTGAAAAATAAATGATTTACCTATAAAGAGGTTTTGACACCCAGCTTATTCCATCTGCTTACTAAGGTCAATATTCCTGTTTTAATTCTATTTTTGCTTCTAAATTGTAATATTAGCGTTTTATGTAAATAAGGTATTTGGAATAAGTCAACCAGAGTGAACGCTTCTGGTGTTACTTATGTTCGTGTGAAAAATCACTTCCTACTTCGCATGAATGAGCTATGAGGTAATCAGAGGTGTTTTAATACTGTAGGTAATTTTTTATAAATGATCATAACTGCATGAAAGCCACTGAAAAGTGTGAGGAATAAATTCATTCCGCCTACATAAGTATTTATTACCTTCACTTTTTTTGGAATTATTACCTTAACATGAAAAATATTAAAGTTAAATTTAAAAGTGCAGATAAAAAAATTCTTAGACTACTAAAATAGTTGAAACAATACTTTTCCTCTCTAGGAGATTAACAAAACATACATTGCGTAATTTTCGGGAATTGGAAGGAAATATGAATATTCATTAAATCTGAAAAGCATTTATATAAATATTGAGAGAACATGGAAAATCTAAAGAGCACTTTTTTTCAATAAGTTCAATATTTGTGTAGATTTGTGGCACAATCTTTAAAAACAAAGTGTACGTAATAAATATCTAAATTAAGACTGAGAAGAGTGTTATCTTTTCAAAATTGATCAGGATAATAAATTGAAGCCTTAAAATATTCATCTACATGTATTCATCTTCCTTACCTTTATTTTTAGCTAGGACCACATTAATAGTCTATTCCGAAACTGGTTCGTTCCCTGTAAGTTCTCCATCGTAACCATTTGTATTGAATTCAGCAAGTGGGTTCACGCAGCGTCAACGTTTTAAACAGCTAATTATAACAAACTCTCAGAGGATCCTCTAATCCGGTTCCTGAGGAGTCTTTCATGTCCATACTTTCGTCATAGTGAAGATTTCTAGATAAACAGAACATTGTCCCACTCCACATGCGATTTGATAAAATTTAAATCTCAATTCTAAAAAAAAAATGTGATATGAATCAAAGTATTTAACTAGACAAGCATAAGACGGAAACGATAGCTATCACTTTGCGACGATCTTAATAAAACATAGTTAGGTTTTAAAATATGTTTATAGGCTAATCCGATGTGTGTCCGCTGTTGAAGAATACTTCCAGCCTATCTATTAAAATAAAATACTAATACTTCCAATGCATTAAATTTTAAAAATTTTAAAGGATCATTCTATAAAAATTTTTGCATCGACTTTGCATAATCTTATATATGAAGATGTAAGTGGTTCATAAGAACAGTTTAAAAAGAAAATCCGACAGTTCCAAAAATGCGAATTGATAGTTACAACTGCATTACTGACATTTTTCAATGAGACTGGTGCATTGAAAATGATAACTGTTCTTCAGCATGATTGTTCAATTTAAGTTGCTACCTTATTCAAAAGATTAAATATATAGTATAAAACATTATATTCTAGACAGTTTTCTTCACTTCGAATCTTTTAGTACGCAGTGTAGTATATAATGTAATTCAATTAAACTTTTTTGAAAAGAATTGTAGAAGGTGAAAGAGTCTGCAAGGTAAGGATACTCTGTAAATTAATTGTCCATAGTTTTGGGATAAAGGGGGAAATGAAAAAGGTATTAAAAAAATCACCCGAGGCATGCTTTACAAAACTTGGATTTGAAGACATTCTGAAGAATGATTATCACGTTGGAGTATGCATTCACTCATTCAGAGTTGTTTGAGAATGCATGATGAGTAATATGGGCGTTGCTGTCTGTTTGAATTATTGCTATACATGTATGTTATTCAAATAAAATAGATCATCAATAGCCCGCAACATAAATTTGAATTCTTCTTAACTTTTATAAACACATTAAATACCAGCCAACATGTACATGCAAATACTTTAATAGTTTAAGTAAATAGATTGAATAAAAAGATGTCAGTTTGGAAATGGTTTTTTGAATAACGAACTGGGCATGTAATCAATTTTTAATAGAAACCTGATTTAACATTGAAATTTGACATCAATTAGAAATATTTTGACGTCAGGTTTTAATAAAATTCAGGGAACCTCCCCAAATATCAATTAAAAGTACACCTGATAGGTTCCAGGTACAGTCTAGAATTATGTACACCGAATTCCTCCTCTTGACCTGCTTTTACCCGTATCAGGTTTACTTTTACTCTTATGTGGCCATTATAGTTAAAGGATTAGTGGATGAACAAGGGTTACACGGCTTAAAAATACATGAATGAAGAGTAAAAACTGTTTGGACCACCTATGTCTGCCTTATTGTCGTTCTACTTGTTGGCATGAATTAATTAACATCAATATTTTCCCCCTTTACATGAATTCTAGATAGGTTCAAGTAAGGTTCAGGTTATGCGTTTAGCAATCATCATTTTGGTTTACCGAGCGTATCAAACAAAAACAATGGATCAGCATTATAGATATAAAAGAGTTTTTACAATTTATTTATCTAGCACTTTTTATGCCCCCGTAATCGAAAATTAGGAGGTATATACTTTTTGCCATGTCCATCCGTCTGTCTAGCTGTCTGTTTGTCCACAAAAACTTAAACCTTGCCCATAACTTTTGATTTGGTGGAGCTATGACTTTTACATTTCACATGTGCATTCCTTGTGCATGACATGACAGGGTGCAAATAAATTTTCCTTAGAGTTTGACCCACTTTTGAGAAATAAAGTACCAAACTTCAACCATGGCCGTATTTTGAGTAGTTGTTGTCATGACTTTCATACTTCACAAATTGAAACATTGTTACACATGTGACATATACGGAAGCGTAGACATGGGTATAAATATTTTTGATTTATTGACCTTAGAGTTTGAACCACGTTTAAAAAATTAAACCTTGACCATGACTGTAAACCAACTTTTACTCGCGACGACTTTATTTCGCGATTTATCGGGGGTATACTAGTTTGCGACGATTAATTTTCGCGATCAAGCCTATTTAGGTTCTGTTGTTAATAGACACATTGGCTTTAAGAACCGCGGCGAGAAATATTCGTGATGACGAGGCTCTCGCGATCTTCTCGCATGCGAATAAAAGTTGGTTTACAGTATGTATATTCCTTTTGAAAAGGACTTTTTTTCGGATACCAAACATCTTGACCTTTTGACCTTGATGTCCCCTGACTTTGCCCTTGTTACCACTATCTTCTCCCTGACGTCCCCTGACTTTGCCCCTGCTATCACTCTCTACTCCCTGTTTTGTTTTAAAAATGACCCCTGACCTTGCCCTTGTTAAAATTTTATTTTTCCCTGACTTTGCCCCTGTTATCACTCTCTACTCCCTGACCTTGCCCTTGTTACCACCTTCTACTCCCTGACGTCCCCTGACTTTGCCCTTGTTACCACTATCTTCATATCAGGCCCCATGACTTTGCAAAAATTGCTATCACTCATTTCTACTCCCACTCTCTAATATTTGCCATAAACGTCGACCTGACATTTTTGCCCTTGTGACCACCTTTTTTTTCCGTTACTGACGTCCCCTGACTTTGCCCTTGTTACCATTATCTTCTCCCTCAGGCCCCCTGACTTTGCCCCTGCTATCACTCTCTACTCCCTGACGTCCCCTGACCTTGCCCTTGTTACCACCTTCTACTCCCTGACGTCTCCTGACTTTGCCCCTACTATCACTCTCTACTCCCTGACGTCCCCTGACCTTGCCCATGTTACCACCTTCTATTCCCTGACGTCCCCTAACTTTGCCCCTGCTATCACTGTCTACTCCCTGACGTCCCCTGACTTTGCCCATGTTACCACCTTCTATTCCCTGACGTCCCCTGACTTTGCCCCTGCTATCACTGTCTACTCCCTGACGTCCCCTGACTTTGCCCATGTTACCACCTTCTATTCCCTGACGTCCCCTGACTTTGCCCATGCTATCACTGTCTACTCCCTGACGTCCCCTGACCTTGCCCCTGCTTTCACTGTCTACTCCTTGCTTGGCATCCCCTGACTTTGTCCCTGCTATCACTGTCTACTCCCTGACGTCCCCTGATTTTGCCCTTGTTACCACTGTCTACTCCCTGACGATCCCTGACTTTGCCCCTGCTATCACTGTCTACTCCCAGACGTCCCCTGACTTTGTCCCTGCTATCACTGTCTACTCCCTGACGTCCCCTGACTTTGCCCTTGTTACCACTATCTTCTCCCTCAGGCCCCCTGACTTTGCCCATGCTATCACTGTCCCTGAAGTCCCCTGACCTTGCCCCTGTTGCCACTATCTACTCCATGATATTCTTTGACATTTTCTGAAGTCACTATCATTACCTGATATCCCCTGACTTAAAGTTTTCTTTTATTGTAAATTTCTTATGACTTCTTTTCTTGTTTCGAAAATATGAAGATGCCTAATAAACTGAGGAAATTCCCATGGGTACTAGCAGAGTTTTTTGTATTCTTATGAAGCAGATTTTGTTTTTAAAAATTCTGTATAAAAGCCTCTTGCTGTAATTCGACATTCGTAAATATATCAACTATATATCAGTTAGCAACAAGAGGCCCATGGGCCACATCGCTCACCTGAGCAATGTGGCTAGGAAAAAAGCAGAAATCAGTTTATTATTGAAAAGTTTAAACCTAATAGTGGTCCAAACCAATCCTTAAAAGGGAGAGGGTATGATATGAACAAACTTGAATCTACACTAACTAAGGATGCTTGCATATTTCTTTGACTACCTGTGGCTTTATTGCCCTTTACATTTGAACTTACATTGTGGCCCCGCCCTACCCCCAGGGGTCATGACTTGAACAAAATTAAATCTACACTACCTGACAATGCTTCCATGTGAATAGGACTAATCACTGAAAAGAAGATTTTTAAGATTTTTTCTACATGTTTCTATGTAAAACTTGGATTCCAAGTTAAAGCCCCGCCCTAAACCCAGGGGTCATGATTTGAACAAAATTAAATTTCCACTACCTGAGGATGCTTCCATAAAAATATGATCATGCATGCCTTTGCTATTCTTGAGAGGAAGATTTTTAAAGAATTTCCCTTTATATTTCTATGTAAAAACTTGATTGGCCATTTTTGCCCCGCCCTACCCCCAGGGGTCATGATTTGAACAAAGCTGAATCTACACTACCTGAGGATGCTTCCATATAAGCATGATCATTCATGCCTTTGCTATTCTTGAGAAGAAGATTTTTAAAGAATTGTCCTATTTATTTCCATGTAATACTTTAATCGGCCATTGTGGCCCCACCCTACCCCCGGGGGTCATGATTTGAACAAATCTGAATCTACACTACCTGAGGATGCTTCCCTATAAGTTTCATCTTTCCTGGCACAGCGGTTCTTGAAAGGAAGATATTTAAAGAATTTTCCTATATATTTCTATGTAAAACTTTGATTGTCCATTGTGGCCCCGCCCAAACCCCCAGGGGTCAAGATTTGAACAAATTTGAATCTACATTACCTGAGGATGCTTCCCTATAAGTTTCATCTTTCCAGGCACAGTGGTTCTTGAGAAGATTTTTAAAACATACCACCAAATGTTCACTATTTCTGAATTATCTCCCCTTTAATATGGGTGTGGACCTTCATTTGAACAAATTTGAATCCCCTTTACCTAAGAATTTTCTGCCAAGTTTCACTTGAAATTGGCCCTGACTTAAAGTTTTCTTTTAAGTAAATTTCTTATGACAATGTGAAAAGTTAACGACGACGATAACAAACGATGGGTACTAGCAGAGTTTTTTGTATTCTTATGAAGCAGATTTCGTTTTTAAAAATTCTGTATAAAGGCCTCTTGCTGTAATTCGATATTCGTAAAAATATCACCTGTATATCAGTTAGTAAAAATATTTATTGTTTTGCCAATGTTGTTCCAAAATATCAATTAATTTGAAACAAGACAACACTTTTTTCAACTTGCATATTTTACAAGAAAAGACATTGATGGCAAACTGACAGCTACAGTTTATGACAAACACGATGACTATAACTTTTAAATCATCAACTTTCCTCATTTAAGTAGCAATATACCATTATCATCCGCATACAAAATTTATGTCTCTCAGTTTATCCAATACTTAAACACGTTATGTTCTACGTACAAATTCTAAAACAAAGCAAGCTATTCACAAAGAAGTTGATGATACTAAGACATTCGGGTCCTATTTAAAGTCAACCTTTCGCAAATTCCATGGTTGAAATGACCTTGTAAACAAATACAATCTATTGAAAGGTCACTTATGTTTTTCTTACAAATTATGTAATTCATTATTTTCTCACACTAAACCTAAGGATTTTCCATTTACACATTTGTGAAAAGGAGCACAAGGGTGTGACTGGTTGCCAGGTTGCGATTCCTTCTTCGTAGCACATAATACGCGATTTAAGTGGTCCGTGTTTTCTCTGCTCCCAGTTTCAGTGAACTTGTGAGCTTGATTACTGTTTGTTATCTTCATATTCTACATCTTATATTAACCCGAACTATGCAATTGACAATATCATTAATAGCTATATTAAAGTCAATATCTACATTCATCTTCATGATTGTCAAATATTAAGACCAGTCTTTTTTCCTATGTGACACAATGGAAAGTTCTGTGCATGCAATTAAAGAAAAATGAAAAACATTTTTTCTGTAATATTTTAATAATACAATATATGTACTATAAGCTGTAAATATATTATAACACAGTTATGTGTTTGTTACTTGTACCATCACAGCCAAATGAATCCATTCATTCCATACCCTTTCTGAATCACATGATCCGATAAATCTTATATCAATACTGACCTTTTATAAAAACAAATGCTATATGTTTCTGTGTACATATTGTCTCTACCAAAAAAAAAAAAACAAAAAAAATCAATCTTTGAAATTTGAAACAAACTTAGGGAACATGAAAATTTTCATAGGTAATGTTTGGAAATTAATATGACACATATATGAATATGCAATGACAAATTGTTATTTCAGAAAAATAATTTTGAAGTAAAAACTGAATCAAACACAAACTCAAAAAAATCTACCTTCATCTTTTAGCAAAATAATTTTTAAATAAATGATGTCAATGTCTATGAAATAATCTCATCTTCTATTTTGATTTCCTCAATTCAAATTTGACATTATCATTTATAATTAATAATCCTACTTATATATTCTTCAGTGAAAATAAAACTTAAGAAATGAACATTCAATCTTCAAATACTGAACTCGAACTTTAACGGTTAAGAGTGCTCAAAATTAAGCACAGTGGGTAGAAATAAATAAAAACTTTTATATTCAAAGAGTTGTAAGAGTGATTTAGCAACTTTTAAATATACTAGCGCATAAGGTCTCATACAGCTTCAATCCTACAAGTTCCATGAGAAAAACTTAACGAATTGACTCTTTACTGATAGTTAAAATAACTTCTGAATGATGAAGGTTAAATAAAAAAATCCCCTTTAAGGATTTTCAATATCTAATAATGATTAATTTACATCAAAATGTTGAAACACATTGTTTATTGAAAGAGCCATTTTTTAACACAAAAACTTCATGTTGAATAATTTTATAATATATCTGTTTAATATAAAACTCTAATTTATAGCAATTTATGAATTAAATGTTTAAAATCTGAAAAATCTAAATATTAGATAATAACAACGATGTGACTATTTTAATGCTTCAACAAATATATGTCTGTTACATTTTAAAAAAACCTAATGATGACTTATTTAAATAAGCTTCATAGAGTACCAAGTGTTGTGGAAATATGTTATAAATACAAGGCAGACATGACTACTAATAAGGTTTGAATCATGGTGAGGCACCCGTTTACGAAGATATATTATCTTTTACTCAGATTCTATATAATTATGGAAAAAAATTCTCCTATCAAAGACATCATTTAAAAATCTTATATTTGTTTTTCTTCCAGACAACATCCCGGCAAGCATAGGGACATTTTTTGGTTTTTGGAAAAATAAAAGTTAACTAAACTTTATCGTTAGAGAGAGCTGACATTGAGTTTGCTTTACCCCAAGACAACACTACAATAATAATCAACAAGGCTAAATAATAAACATAAAATAAATACAAAATCAAGAAAATATACCAACAAAACTAAAAAGTACAAGAAGGCATACCCTAATATTTCAAGATCAACAAAGTACACAATTATATATATCACAATGTAACTAAGAATACAAGGCATATAATAAGGACTATAAACATTGATTTCAGCTGATAGGTCATCAGTTCTACATCCTCTACCCAAATAAATACAAATACACAGAAGATATAATTGTTAGTTTTTAAACTACAAAAAAAAAAAAAAAAAAAAGTAAACAAGAGCAAAATCATCATATTTTGTGCTTACTAAACTGAGCTTTAAACTTTAGAAAATTCACAAAGAAAGTTGACATAAAAAAAATATAAAATATACGACAGGATTAAAGTAAAATTATTTAAGTATAAGGCAGACTGAAAGGTGAATTTGCAGGATATGCAGGCAGAAAGTGGACATGGGTTTTACGAATATTGAAATCCATGCACAGTTTGAGATAAATAAAAGAACAAACAAGCACTATACAGAACACTAAATTAAACAAGAGATGTTTGTCAAACACTTATGCCCCCCTCCTCCCAAACTGGATTTTTTCCAAGTCCAAAAGGGCATAACTCTGTCTAAAATGGTGCAATCCTACCCAAAACAAAATTTAACCTAGATATTCAGCTGAAAAATCTGTATACTAAATTTCATTTCAATATGTGCAACCTCTGCAAAGAAAATGAACGGAAACTGCAAATAAGTGGAATTTTTCTAAGTCCAAGGGGCATAACTCTGACAAAAAGGGTGCGATCGTATCCAAAACAAAACTTGACGTAGATATTCAGCTGAAAAATCTGTATACTAAATTTCATTTCAATATGTGCAACCCCTGCAAAGAAAATGAACGGAAACTGCAAATAAGTGGAATTTTTCTAAGTCCAAGGGGCATAACTCTGACAAAAAGGGTGCGATCATACCCAAAACAAAACTTGACCTAGATATTCAGCTGAAAAAATCTGTATGCTAAATTTCATTTCAATATGTGCAACCTCTGCAAAGAAAATGAACGGAAACTGCAAATAAGTGGAATTTTTCTAAGTCCAAGGGACATAACTCTGTCAAAAATGGTGCGATCAAACCCAAAACAGAACTTGACCTAGATATTCCCCTGATAAACCTGTATACCAAATTTCATTTCAGAATGTGCAACGGTTGTGAAGAAAATGAATGGAAACTAAATGGACAGACAGACCGACCGACAGACAGGCAAAGCAATATGCCCTCCCTTCTTCGAAGGGGGGCATAATAAATTTATTATAGAGATTTCCAGGTGGATGCACTATTGTACTTTGCACTATTTTGTGACTAAAAGTAACAAGGGAAGAAACATCTATTGAAGTAATATGTATAAATAAATGTGCTTAAATCTTAAGCTACTTTTTCATTGTACTTTCAATGTACATAAATCATTGAAATGTTTTCAAAAATCAGCACTATTGGATAGTAAAAAAAAAATAATGTATAAGAAAAGAGCATGCACTAACAAAAAGTTTGTGGTTGCAGGAAAGCGCAATCTTTTTTTAAAATCTAGAAGCACTTTATACAAGAATGAATGTTGTTAGCACTACTACTGTTTGCCTGGAAGACTCTTCAATAACAACTGTACACATTTTTAATTTTGATTTAACATAGGAGAGTAATGTTAATTAAGTGTAGGTATTAAAGTTGAATATAAGTGCCAACAAAGAACCATCCTTTTGTAACAGTTAAACAACTTTAAGTTTACAACATGAATTTCAAAACTTTTCTTCAGTGCAGAAAGTATATGGTACATAGCTATGAGTATACATGTATCAAAGAACATATCCAGATAATGTATGATTTTTATCTCTAAGCTATTTACAGTTATGTTCATAGGTATGCATTTCAAAATCTTTTCAAAGTAATTTTGGCAAGCGTGAACAAGTGAGAGAGAACTACTAGACATATTTGTCCAATCTAAACTGTACAAACAAAATGATTCAACTGTCCAAAAGAATATATCACAATATGTCAACCAAGGGAGTGAAATCACTCTAATATTGCAAAGTTACTTTCATATCACAGAATATCCTAGGAAATGCCTCGTAATTGTTCATTATCTTACACAAACCAATCTGGTGGCCTTTTGTGATCTTAACATGTAATTTCTGTACAACAGTGTGAGCATTTCATTCTGAACCAGAAGTCTCTGTCGAGACTGTAGCTCTACTGGTTTATACATAAAACAAAGGAAGAGAAAAGTAGCAGCTGGGACTTGAAACTTTAAAATAGCAATTAATAGAAAAATGGTCCTTTCCGCTTATCAAAAAAAAAAACCAATGCACAGAATAATGTATCTTAGTATAGCCTACTTGTGTGCCAAGTTATACTGAAATCAGACAAAAACTGTAGGAGGAGTAGCATTTTGAAAGAATTTAACAGAAATTTCTATTTTTAGTAACCATAGCAACATCGTTCATCGAAATCAAAAAACCGATGCACAGAATTATGTACCTTAGTATAGCCTCTTGTGTGCCAAGTTTTATTGAAATTTTGTAGGAGGAGTAGCATTTTGAAAGAATTTCACAGAAATTTCTATTTTTAGTAACCATGGCAACACTGTTTATCGAAATCCAAAACCGATGCACAGAATTATGTAACTTAATGTAGTCTACTTGTGTGCCAAGTTATATTGAAATCAAACCAAACCTGTAGGAGAAGTAGCATTTTGAAAGAATTTCACAGAAATTTCTATTTTTAGTAACCCAGCAACACTGTTTATCTAAATCAAAAACCGATATACAGAATTATGTATATTAGTGTAGTCTACTTGTGTTTCATTGAAATCAAAACTGTAGGAGGAGTAGCATTTTGAAAAATGTTTATGGTCTCTGACTATAAGCTAAAAATTACAACCAAACATATTTATTTTCTTCATGGAGATGATGTTCATGGTGTCTATAAACTGCTGTAAACACTTAAAGATTTAGAGGTTGAGCATGCCAAATTGTGAGCATCTAATTTTGAAACGAAAATTTCAGTCATTTAGTGGACTGGAAAGAAATACTGCTTCAGAGATATTATAATTGCCATATGTTGCAGTCATCAATGCTATAATTTCCTTCCAATCAATCTGTAAGCTTTACAATTGCATTTTTTAAACAGGTGGTGAAATGCACATTTAAAACTTGTATTATAAATATCAGTAATATTAATTAACAATAAAAAATTATTTCAATTACTCCAGAAAGCTTAACTTATCACAGGCTTGTAAATGTATTTGTTCAATACCAATAAAAAGGGAAGATGTTTAAATAAAAACCGTAATCATTTTTCTTCAGCATATGTTTAAATCTAATAAAATAATACTGAGATACAATAAAAAAAAAAACTTACCATTTTTTGATAATCTAACTGAATGAAAATACACCTATCTGCATATATCTGACATCAATATTACTGGTCAGATTTTAATTTACAATCTGCTATGACTGTATCTATTCACTCTGCATCATACAATAACTTATCATGTCCTCTATATACACATGAAATTGTTCTAATTACACCATTAGAAAAATTTTGCGAAAATATCCCCCACCTTTTTTTTTCAATTCCTTCATATGTTATATTAACTTTTAAAACTACATGATTCTGGTATCATAGAAAAAAAAACCCACATGTAATGTGCCTTTTACTTATTCAAGTAATTAACAATGTGTAAAAATATGCACATATACAGCATAGATGTGTACACATACATGTTAATTCATACATTATATAGAAGCAATAACATCAGCTGAACAGAGAGCATTATTTTCAAATTCAGAAGCAATGTGCCAGCATATATATTACCCAGCAACAACAAGCAGAGAATAAACTGAAAACATTATCAGAATACTGCTAATATTGCATGACTATAAAAAGTAACGGTGTACCACTGTCCATTGACTAGTTCTGCACCGGTGCTGGACACCTTTGACCTTTGTGCTGAGCAGTCAGTCGTCGTCGTCATCGGTTTCAAGGTTCACCATTCTGCTTCTACGACCGAAGCATAGACAGCTTGACTTGCAGCGCTGCCAGCGCGAGAACTGGTGTTTCTGCTGAATCATGTGTTTGGGGGTTATGTCTCGTACGGCCATGGTGTAGTGCTCCATTTCCTGGGTGTACCTGCAATTAAAATCAAAATATATTAATTTGACAAAAAAATTCTGTTTCGATGATTTTATAAAATTTAATGCATAAAAGTTTGCAAGTAAGCATGATTAAATTGAAAAAATACTAGAAGTACATGAATGTGATAAAGAACTTTATTCGGTAATAACCAATATTTGCCCCCCAAATCAAACTTTGATGGAGGCATATTTAATTCAGTTCTTAAACAGGGGAGCATATGCTGACTTCAAAGCACTGAATATTTTCATAAGTAATGACGCCATATGTATATACGTAATGACGTCACAAACATGACGTAAATTTCAGTTTTTTATAAATTTTACAGAAAAATGTACATATTTAATCGATATTTTGAGTAAAAGTCACCGAGCGCATGTGTGTTCAGGATCAATATTTTGATATAATGTGTAGAATGACAAAAGCACTGAAATATATCAAAATTGTTCCTGAACAAACTTGCGCTCTATAAATTCTAAAGCTAAAATTGTTGAAATTTTGTCCATTTTGTCCTCTTTCTGAAAAATTATATAAAATCGGACTAGTTTGTAACGTCATAAAAACAAAAATTGTGAATACACTGCTTTGACACTATAATATTTTCTGCTAATTTATATTTCTCATATAATTTATTGAATTCAGCACATTTCAGGAAGTTTTCAAAATTTGACTTTTGTGGGGGCAAATATATGCAATATACCGCATATAGTTCTTTGAAAGTCATCTCATGTTACATCCTCATTAAAAATCAATTAACTGTTAATGAACAGTAAGTACTCTTCAATTAAATGTACTCTTTGTGTCATGCTTTATCAGTGCCAAGCACTTGTGTTAAACTTTGTTAAAAAATATAACATTCACCTGCTTCAGATTCTTAAAATCAAATACATGAAGGAAGTTAATTTTCACATTTATATATTTTTCTGGATCTTTGTTTTCATATTGAAAAAAGTTTACATAAATATAATTTCTAAAACCATGTTTTACACTTACTGAATATAAAATAGCTTCTTCCATGTAAAATTAATACAGTCTTAGTTCTACAAAATACTACTGCCTATGGACAAAACTACGACTAAATGCTGAAGTTCCTGTACAGACCAGTCTGGTGGCCATTTATTGAGGGCGATGTATCTCTGGTTTTCTGGCTGTAGCTTGTACAGAAGGCTGAAGTACTTTCTATGTACCACGTTATAATTTCCACACACATAGTCAAGGCACCACTGGGCAAGCTCTGAAGCATTGTGGAACTGTAAAAGATTGGCAGCAGTTTCAACATTATTTTGAGTAATGTTGTAAATATTTAAATATAATTTCACATTTTTTTATACTGAAATTAAAAATTTTAATTAATTGAATATTTCAATATGATACTTGTTTATAATTTTTTCTATGCATGTCAATAGTTGCTTTTCAAACACCTGTTTAGAACATCCTCATCAAATGATGTCTCCATAAAATTATATTGACTCTTTTTATAACCCATAATTACTATGTATTGAGACATCGTTCATGTAAGTTTTTTGAAAGGAAGTTGTACTATTAGAAACATTTTTCAACTGCAACACGGGGACACCCTAATGTTCTGCAAAATATATGCCCTACAGTCAAGTACATGCATATCAAAAACAGTTCTAAAACCTGCCACATGCATTTAGCTTAGTAAGACAGTGGTGGGAATTTCTTTTTTTATTTTTCAATGGTTACATGCTTTGAGTGGATACTCAACTATAAGTAGAAAATGAAAAACAATTAAAATGATATTTATCAAAGTGATTTTTTTCATTTGACATACACTTCAAAGTACTTATAAGTTTTATTCATCTAATTATATGAATTCACTTGTACTTTAAATTAAAGAATTTAAAACTGGATGAAGCAAACTATATCATGTATATATAGAATAGATTCTTGCATGAATAGCTCGAGCTAATAGTGAAATACAAAGGAAAATATACTTTAGCAGATGTCTTAGGAAAATTACTTCATTCAGAAAAAACGTGACACATCAAATCATTTTATTAATAAGCAATGGAGTATACATGTACTTAACAGTTTGATAAACTTATCAATTGAATGACAAATTCCAATCATGATTAAATGTATCATACTTATTTGCAGTGAATACTAAATATGGATAAAAAAAATTAAATCATAGTATTACATTTTAGATTTCATATTAAAATGTGTAGTACATGTACATGTATGTAGGTGATACAGATAAATTTACATCCTCTTAATTTAGTCTACAAATAGATTTACCAATATGATTACTAATAAGTATATCATTTCCTATCATAAAAGCTTACAATCAAATCCAGGAAGTTAGACTTTATTTTCAGGAAAACATTTTATCAAAGTTCCAGAGAGCAAATTTGTGAGTCATTTAACAGAGAAAGACATATGGAGACACAGGTATATTTAAAATCATTTATCTTAATTTTTTTTATTATTATAAAAGATCAAATTATAACATATTTGTGAGCATGCCATACTATAGTTTAACATAGGTAATATACCTACAACTTTTTCCCTACATTTTTTAAATTTTCAATTCCTTCCTCTCAGCTATTTTTATTCATTAGAACGAATTCAATAGAACTGAATGCAACTTCTATGTTTTTTGTTGTTTTAGCAAACAGAGAATTCAATGGCCACCAGTCCAAAAACAAACCATGCCAAATGTTTCAAATGTAAAAAGTCAGCTGACTTCGTGTGTGAGACTTGTGAGGACAAATTGTGTAATAAATGTCAGAAACAACACATCAAATCCAAATCAACAAAGAACCACCAAGTCTGTCCATTATCTGAGTGGAACACATCTAGCAAAGATGACACATGTATTGAGCACCCCTCCAACAAATTTGATATGTGTTGTAAAGACTGTGAACTTCCCGTGTGTACTAAATGCATCACAGAAAAGCATGTAGGTCATGTATTTGTTGAAAAGGACAAAATGTATAATCTAAAAAGAGAAACAATAGTGTCCCATATCGCAACCCTGAAGAATAAACTTGTACCAAAGTGTAAAGATCAGCACAATGAGGTTCTGGAAAACATTACCAAATGTAAGCAAGTTATGGCCAACATCCGCATTGGCATCAAAGAAAAGGCTCAAGAAATCAAAGATATGGTTGATGCAGTGTTGAAGAAGAATTTGTCAATGTTGGAAAGGATGGAAATTTCATTGCTGCAGAAACTTCTGCTAGAGGAAAGAGTGATCAGTGACCAACTAACATCCCTGACAGAAATGCTGGATGATTTGGAACATAAGCTGGAGACCAGCACCCCTACCCAGATGATGATGACACGTCCTAAGTTGACTGTGAAGGAGGAGGACATCCCCCACCCCAAGAAAATTGTATTTCCTGAATACCACAAGAAGTCTGTTACAGAAGACAAGATTGCCAAACTTTTTGGAGAGATCATTGATTCTCCTGATGCTACTGAAGTGCCAGTGACTCCAGTCACAAATTTAGAGAACCTATACAACAATATGACATTTTCTTTGGGAAAAGTGATGGGCATGACACCTCCAGGAATTCAATATGGCCGACACATCAGCTGCATGAAAGATGGCCGTGCATGGGTGAGTGATCGGTCAAGCCATATGATTTTATTGAATATTCATGGAAAGACTTTAGATGAACTGTCACTTAAGAGTAAAGGGGATGGCTACCACTGTGCCACAATTAACAACAATCTACTCTATATTGACAAAGGAATGAAAAGGGTTAACAGATTTCTCCCTCAAGAAAAGAAAGTAGAGAGCCTTTTTGCCACCCCTCAAAACTGGGCTTCCATCAGTATCCACTCCTCTTGGATCAATGAAGACATTTTAATCGGGATGTACACCAAACAGGAAGCTAAAATCGTTCGCTTCGACAGCACTGGCAGAGAACTTGCTCAGATTAAGCAAAATCAAAAAACTGGAGAAAACCTCTTTTGCTACCCCCACTACATAACAGAAGGTCCTACTGGAGATATCTGCACCTCTGACTTTGAAAAATTTTCTGTGATTGGGGTCAACAGGGAGGGCCAACACAAATTCACCTACAGAGGATCCAAGAAGAACCAGTTTTTCCCCCATGGGATCTGTACTGACAATGTAGGAAATATCCTTGTTTGTGATAACCAGTGCCAATACAGGATTCACATGCTGAACCCAGATGGAGTTTTCTTGCGTTTCCTCCTGTCCAAGGAAGATGGTATTCTTGAGCCCTTGGGTCTATGTCTGGATGACAGTAATAACCTCTGGCTAGGTCAAAGAGGAAGTGAATCAGTGACTGTATTCAAATATAAACAGCAGGAAAATGAAAATCTGTACATGTAAATATTATTAGCAGAGTAAAATAAGTTGTTTGAATAACATCTGTCCATTAAAACTTCAAATAAAATTCATTTGGTAAAAATTCAAATGTTTGTCAGCTATAGACTTATTGAAACGTTTGTTGTATCAGAGCGATTCTACAGGTTGTTATGAATAATTAGAGTGTCAACCAACCACTTGCTTTCCTTGGAAGATCCTAGAAAGTAATTTATAAGTGTTCCAGATGGTCAGAAAGGCTTGAGATGTGATTGCCTGTTTATCATGTATGAAAGGAAATACCTCTTCTTTTTTTTTTAATTTGGAAAAATAGAAAAATATTGAGTAATTTCCCTTATCAATGTCAGTAAAATTACCAATGTGGCCGTATTTGACCTAATGCTGTAATGCCCAAGAAAATATTATAAACTGCTATATTTTTTGCCTTAGATAAAACCTTTGCTTGTGTGGAATTGTAAGATCAATATCTATCCTAATTTTGAACCCTTTTGATAAGTACCTGTCCTGGTTTGGGATTGTTTTGACCATTATCTATGCTGATTTTGAACCCTTTATATAAGTACCTGTGCTGGTTCTATCAGCTTCAGTGTCTCCTCTATAATCTTTTCACCCTTTAGATAAGTACCTGTGCTGGTTTGGGATTGTTTTGACCATTATCTATGCTGATTTTAGATACCTTTAGATAAGTACCTGCGCTGGTTCTATCAGCTTCAGAGTTTCCTCTATAATCTTTTCATCCTTTATATAAGTACCTGTGCTGGTTCTATAAGCTTCAGAGTCTCCTCTATGATCTTTTCACCGTTGGCTTCCGCCTGCAGAAGCTCATTGACGATCTCGTGCTCCAGGACTTTAATCATGTGTTTAAGACACAGCCTATCAGCTGCCTCTATCAGACCTATAATGTCCGCCCCATCCAGCGAGGGTAACTGTCCCAGGTACAGGTATGTCTTCAGGACATTAAAGGTCTGCAGGTCCATTCCAGGAAAAGGAATCTATAAACAGTTTGCATTTAGTAAATTTGAATAAAATGTAATTAAAAAAAACATAGATCCTTTATTTGTGGCTTAATTTGTACATTTGTTATTAGGTCTTATTTAGAAAAAAATGGTTCAGGATTGGTTGGGGGTTGGCAAAAGTAATTTTTATTTCAATTTTGAATTTTTAGAGATTTTTTCCTGTTTCCAAAGTTACTCTTTCATCACTTATAGTGGCTTTTATGGTTTTAATATACTGTATGCAAAAAATGTGCAATTTACAGCTCAAGATTTTTTCCAATACAACTTTGGTAAATCAATTTCTGTTTAATCCACATGTTAAACTCACTTGAAAATAATCCCTCAGACAATTCAAATAGGCCAGTACTTTATGCCTTACATTTATATTAAGAACACTTGGACAAATTTCCGAGGAAAATTGACTGTAAAAATGTACATAGCGTAAATTAATACCATGCAGAAAAACGTACTTCTACAGTATACTGTTTTTAAAACACTTTGATTACTTGTAGGAAATTTCACATAATTTTCATCTTTTCTAGTTCAGTGGTTTTTGAAAAGATTTTTAACTGACCCCTCCAAATTTTTATTGTTCAGTAGAAAATGATATTGTAAAAAGTTAATGACAACAAAACCACCAACAATGATAATGTGCTCACTTAAGCCATTTTGAAATATTAAAATTAGTAACACATTCCCCTTTACTGTGTACATACAATAGAAAAATCTGTGCCAAATTTGGTTGAATTTTATTAGGAGGTTCTAGAGAAGGTGAAATTGTAAAAAGGTCATGACATCAAATTCAGTGAAAACGATTACGACAATAACATCCCAATGACAGAGAACGGACAAATTTTGACTTAAACTTTTGTTTCAGGTGAGCAAAAGATGAAATATACATAAAATATCAATTCTTTTATACATTGTACTGTATATATCATTTAAAGTTCTGCAATTTGTACAAAATATTCAGTTATGAAATTAAGACAAGTACATGTGTATGTATGTAAATCTGCACATCTGATATGAAAAAAAAAGTTGGTACTATATACATGGCAAACATCATCATTGTTTATGAAATCATTGTTAATGAAACGAGCCATTAAGATTGGTTTGTGAAGGGCAACAACTCCGTCCTCTAGCTGGAATTCAATGTCTGTCAATAAAGACATAATAGTGTATTTCATTTTGCCTCACATGACCATCATGATAATTTCTGATTTTCTAAAAATACACAAATTTCAAATTTTTCAACCAGCTTGCTAACTAATTTCAAAATTTGATTAAAAAAAAAATAAATGAAAAATATCAAAAGAAAACAAAAGCTCTCTGTTTAAATTTACTGTCAATTAGATTTTTTTTAATCTACCAGTCAGTTTTCCAGACTCTAATCCTATAGATTCAAGCTTATTGTTTCTGGAGGTGAAGAAGTTGTTCTCCAGTGGAGTATTAAGGTAGGACTCCCCTGTCTGTAGATTTGAGACCATCAGAATGAGATTAGGTAGCATAAGGATTTCAGCTGTCCGGCGTAACTCCGAGAGACAGTCACAGGAAACTGGAACACGACCGGTGTACCAGAACTGGAGAACGTACTGAAAGGCGTGAGGATTCAAATCTGAATCCATAGTAATCACAGTCTTCTTCTCCTCCATTAAACTGAGTGGATCCATCCACAACTTCTCTTCCACTTTGATGAATCCAGGATAGTTCAACAGATGACAGCTTCCATTAGTCATGGCTTCAGTGCCATGGAGACAAATATCAGGGAGTGGTGGAGCCCCACATATAAGATTCTCTTTGCTTTCCTTGACACTGTTTACACTATCAGACGCAATGCTACTCTGCCTCGAAAGAGAACCTCTTCCATTGGGTTTGGAAGAGCTTAAGAAAATGTCTTCAAACACACTTTCTGCAATAGTTAAGCAGATTTTGTGAGCTCGAAAATGATTGCCTTGAACAATAAATATGACATCCCCATCTTCTTGAAGCAGTTTTGATAAATCCTCGTGAGGGGCGGGCCCAGGGTTTTTGATGATTGGCAGCTCAGGTTTGGGGATCTCCATGGGGGCCTGAATAAGGGGGTACTGCACCCTTCTGAGCTGTGGATTCCAGAATTTTAAGTTGCGACGCTCTATTAAAGTGGCTCTGCATACATTAAAGAATAAATCATCAATGCCATATTTTGTCAGAACACTGGTTTCGTAGTATGGGGCCCCTAGACTGGCAGCCATTTCTCTCCCACAACTTGGAGGTAAAATACTCTCATCACTCACAGCCCTAAAAGGTAATTAAAAACAAGGTTAATAATAAAATTTTTTTTTTTTCAAAACCTTCTAAATAATGGATTTCGAATGATTGACTCTTTAAACTTTATCAGAGTTGAGATAAAGTTTGTTCAATTAAGTGTCCACGCTCCGAATTATGCTTTCAATATAAAATGTAAAATACAAAATGCTTACATATAATTTTTCAGATGTAATATTTCTTAGCATAAAAATACCATGGTTAAAAATTACATTTTTGATTTCTAAAGATAGCCAACTCTCTCAATACTTTTTTTTACAACAGTGCTTTATCCAGAGTTAACTCCCTTTCCTCATTCTAACACACTTACTTATATAGAAGGCCTTTGTCCATGTTCTTGTATTTCTCATTCTTGTAGATATATCTGAGGTCAGCCTGGGTCCCCACCAGGATGATGGGCGTGGCGGGGCACCGGCTCTTTATCTCCGGGATCCAAAACCTCTCCACGTTCCTTAGTGAGCTCGGCTTCACGACACTGAAGCACAGCAAAATCACGTCTGACCTGAAATATTTATAAAATAATCATTCTTTAAATCAAATTCTCCTGTGTTATATGAACAGATATTATGTTATTTTGATTTCATCACCAGTTTACCATTATCAATTTCACTAACAAGATGATATCTTATGGCAATTATAATTGATAATTTTATGATTGATTATTGCATTGAAGATATACTTAAGAATTCTGATACAGTTTTCAGGCATTCGATGAATAAATGGAAAAGTATTCTATAATTTCAGACAACTGTTCTACTGCTTTCATTGTTTTAGTTGGTAGCATATAATGGCAAATGTTTACTGTTTAGTCTGTGTTTCCTTTTTTCGCATGTCCATCATACAATAAAAAATTATTTTTTTTAATTACTGGTAATAAAAGATATAAGGAAAATTAAAGATCCTTAAAACTGTTTTAGACTTCAAGATCAAGATGCTGAGGTAAAATATCATAATATAACCTGAAATGTCTTCTCACAAATAATACACAATTGAAAATTTAGTGGTGTGCTCTTTATCTGTATTAGTTTGTTCCCAAAAATAACAAATATGACAATCATTACTCAATATAAAATTAGGTTCCAAAAAGGACGCAATTAAAATTGTAATTAAATTAACAAGGAAGAAACATCTGGCAGGATATACATATCAAAATAAAAGATAATTGACTGTCAATTCAATAAATCCCTGATTAATTTCCCTTTCAAGGAGGAAATTAAATCTTCAAAATTAAATAATAGAAAATGCTTTTACTGCATGATCAATATTTCTGCACAGTATTTGTGATACTCAGTAGTCTCATTGCTGCATTACCATACATAAATCCTAAATTTGTTAGCAGTGATGTATAGAGTCTCTCTGCAGCATTATGTAACTTACCCTCTATAAGCAAACTTTCTGTTCTTGTCATGGTAACCAAAAGTGTCCCATAGTTTCAGAGAACACCTGACTCCATCTACATTGCACCAAGACCTGTCCATCACCTGAATAAACAACAAAATCTTTTCTAAGAATTCATGCAGGCATATTTCGGAGAATTTTGTCAATAAACAAGAAGTAGATTCTTAAGAAGTATTATTTTGTAAACTGTATTATAAGTGGAATTTTACCAACATGTAAATAATATGTAGTGATTTTTGCTTAAAAATTATATTAAATTTTAGTAAGATCCAATTTAATTAATGATTTTAAAGCACATAACAAGATAATAGTAACCTCTAATGCAGAAAAAAATTGTGATATTTAATTTTAGCAATCTCAGCACTCTGAAACTTTCAAAATTGAATCCTCATTAAACTTTTGGTTTGCATCATTAAAAAGTCTACAGATTTTATTCTCCCTTCATTACCCTTTAATTTGTTAACTCTGATAAAATGTTTTTAACAATTTGAACATGTTGAAAGTCTGCTTTAGCAGCAATACATAATTTTCTCTCCATTTACTTACACCTTTTGTGCAAATCTTCTTACAAAATTACATCTGCAGACATACACAGACAACCATTCTAGAAATGACATAGAAGTATATAAAATATGTATACCCTAGTACCCTACCTCTTGGTCATTGCGGTAGTGATCAATGGCCCACACTGAGGAGGAGGGGGTCCTTACGAGTCGCTCCAGGGTGTAGTTTGTCCCGCAGGCCCAGGCACAGATCAGGCAGGTCTTCCCCACCCCTGCGTCCCCCACCACCACACACTTAATGTACTCATACTGACTCCCCTCTTCTAGGGATCGGTTCACCATTGTCGAAGGATTTTTAGATTTTACTTGCTTTGTTGGTGCTGTCAAGGTCCTAAGATGTTCAGCATGGCCCTGGAAGTACAAAAATGAAAACATATACCTGTATTTGCCTGTACATTCTGACAGTAAAACAAATTAAGAGAAAATTAAGGTAAATACCTTTTTATAAAAACATAAACATAGGTTTCATATAACATGTATAAATGTTTGGACGTAATTTATCAAAACCATGGAAATATGTCAATATGTCACCATCCTTCAAACTTATAATTCATCATTCATGAAATTAACAGCTGAATAAACTCCAGTTTAGAAAATTATTAATCAAATTCATTCTGATTTTAAAATGATGATTTAAGATTCAAAAAAGACAGTCTACTGCAGTTTAAAGAAACAAGAGGCCCATGGGCCATAATGCTCACCTTAGTAACTTTGACCCTTGATTTTTTAATGACCCCACAATAATTTTGTCCTTTTTTTGATTATCTCCCCTTGTAACTTAGGAGGCTTGGCCCTTTATTTTAACAATTCAAACTCCTTTACCAAATGATACCAAATGATACTTTGTACTAAGTTTTTTTAAAATTGGCCCAATTGATCTTGAAAAGAATTTGAAAATGTGAAAAGTTTACAGACAGCTAGAGGGATGGACGATGGACAACGAGTGATCAGAAAATCTCACTTGACTTTCAGCTCAGGTGAGCTAAAAAACTTGGATATTTTTTCAATACCTGGCTTCAAAAAGTAGAATGCAAAATAAAAGTACACTAACAGACACTCATAAGTCCACAGAAAATTAAAACTAATCCATCAAAACTGCCTTAAAAATCATTACAACTCTTAACTATGCGATGTACCTCATTTTAATACAAAGATAATTTTTTACTGGAGTCAATTATTCTTCCAGCTGTTACATGTACCTTAAGTTAATTTGTAAATATATTCAATTTATACAAAAACATTGATTTTGTTAATAAAAGCTATAGCACTCTAACATGTAAATGACACAATTATGAATTGTGTGAAATCAATAACTTCAGTTGTCATTGTAAGAAATTCAGATTCAATCATAAATGTCTAAGAAAGAACCGTTGATTAATAATACTTTTCATTTGTTATGTTTGTATAATAAGCTTTACTTCAAAGGGTATCAAAACAATAAACAAATTATCATAATTTATTCAGATATTAATATTTAAATATTTTTTTCTATAATGAAAGTCTGTCCTTGACTTGGGTTGAGGAAATAAATCATATAACGTTTAATTAACCTAGAAATAGACTCTGAGCCGTAGTTCTAAAAACATACCTTACCAGTTATCTGTGTCTTAATCATGCTAATTATACTTTAAAAATAAACCTCTAGTGTATGTTAATCTTAAAATTGTTTACTGTTTATCAGCTTTATCTTTTTAAAAAGTATTTTAATATTCACCTTTCACTTAAAATACTCTTCTTAACATCTACCGGTATATCAACGTCATGAAAAATAATTCATTACACAGTCTGCAAACGCAACCGTGGACTTACATGTACTTTACAATATACCTGTCCTACTGATAATTATTGTCCAAGATACACATATTCTCAATTTACCATGTAAGATCAGAGTTCCAACAGATGTTATTAAACAGAAAATCGGTATGCACCTAACCAAGAGGTTTGGAATGACTAGATTTACTGAAAAGTCTTTTGTACGTATTTTTTAAAGAAAATAATAAAAAAATATTGTTTCAGCTGGCATTTCCTTAAAATTTAATTCGGAAAAGGTGTACAGCTTACCAAGAATTCATAGTCATATAAAGGTCCTTAAATTACTGGAACTAGTAAATTATACAGGGAACAGAAAAATAACTTTCAAAACTACATCCTGAGTGCCGTTAATATAATATTCATGAGTAGAAGTTAGCCAAGTCTAAAAATATACCGGTAATATCTTACTTCTATTTGATGTATTGTAAAGTGAATTTCAGGTTTGAAAAATGTTGCTTCAACAATGTATTATCATTTGCTAGAAGTAAGCTCTGATTTAAGGTTAAAAACTTAAAATCCATTTACCATAAGATTACAAGTGAATCTGCCTGTGTTCTGAGATATATGTGAGATATTTGCGAGATATCTGAATGATTCTGTAACTTAAGTTGCAGAACAACTTGCAGATATCTCACATCAAAGTAAATGTGCTCCCCTATCCCATTGTGATATAGTTGAGCAATCTGAGCTCACCTTGTGAGATATGTGAGAGCCCTGTGGCAACAGCTTCACAGTGTAGTGAGAAACAAGAGTGGGTAAAATATCATACTTTAATGACATGTAGAAAGGGTAAAATTAAAACAAATAAAATATACTGGTAAGCATTGTAAATGCAAGTATCTCAAAGTCAGGATTTTTTTTTTTTTTTTTTTTTTGGGGGGGGGGGGGGGACTGGCTGCATTAATAATTAATGACATATATTAGTACATGATAGAAATAATCAACAAATGGATTTTGTAAATATAGTGTACCTCTTTTCTAATATCAATAATCCTACCAAGAATATGAGTTAATGTTTTTTTTTTATAGTTTTGTTTATATAAAGCCTCCCCATAAACACTAATTATCAACCATTGATTTGGTATTAACGGGGAAATAAAATACATATTATCTTATGAAGAGACATTGCCAGAAGGAAAATGAAGTCATAAAATGTCAATAGATATAGCTTATCTGCAATAACTAAATGAAATCAACAATTGGTTGCTTCTGTTCATCTTCTCTAAAAAGCACTTAAAGATTCCCCCTTTTTTTGGCATTTTAAATCAGCAAATTTCTTTAGGCCATACTTCAACTGTCTTTTATCATGTAATTTATGCATCTGTTTACTGTTAAAACAGAGAGATATAGTAATAGCCTGGTCTAAAAATACAGGTAAAATTCCACAGCTTGCGTATGCTGGTATAACTAAAGGGTTTACAGTCAACTCGTACACAAACCGTCTCGTACACAAACCGAGTCGTACACAAAACAACTCGTATACAAAAAGTCAACTCGTACACAAATCAAAAGTCAACTCGTACACAAATCAAAAGTCAACTTGTACACAAACTAATGTCATTTGTACATAGTTCCCTATGCGATTTAATGTATAGTTTTCCTCAGTGTTAAAAAATTTACGAGTCAACTCGTACACAAAGAGGTTTTTTTGTGTACATTTTAATCTTTTTATGCCGCTGATTTTACCTATACCTTATGCACAGATTGTTTTTTTTTCTTATTATATGGTTTTTTGTTACGTAAATCTTGGGCGTCAACTCCTACACATTTTTCGTTATTTAATTATATATTTATTTGATACAGAAATGAGAAGTGCCGATTTTTTTATTCTGTAAAATTAATTGTAAATTAAAATATCTTATTAAACAACATAATCAGATCATTCAATATAATTGAATTTGATTTAAACATCACCACAAGATAATATGTGAATTTTATATGTGAATTTTACATTTTAGAATTAGTCTTCGGCTTTTATGCAAGTAATGTGTGGATATAAATATTACTTGAAATAATTTTAGGTAAGAAATTTAGAAATTTTATGTATATTGTATATCATTGCATACAATTTAAAAAAAAATTATCAAATTTAAAAAAAAAAAGTTTTTTTTTTTTTTTTACTATAGACAGTTTTACGGCAGGATAAACACTTCCCAAGAAGAGAAGCCACGGTCGATTTCAAATGTTATAAAACCGCTAGTGTTCATGAAAAAATCTAAAAATTTAACACTTCTCCTTGTCCTTATTTCATTTTTCTAGAGAATACATTACTTATATAAAAAATAATTCATAACTATTGTAGATAAAACGTTGTGTACGAGTTGACTTCTGATTTGTGTACGAGTTGACTTCTGATTTGTGTACGAGTTGACTTTTTGTGTACGACTCGGTTTGTGTACGAGACGGTTTGTGTACGAGTTGACTGGACACCAACTAAAGTGCTTCTGGAAGCCTCACAAAGTCTAAAGTCCTATCTGCCGCATGATTCTCTGTAATATGATCTCCTGATGACATAATGAATAGGCAGATAAAAATGATGACACTTCAAACAGTGCAAAAAATGTGTTCTATATATATTGCTCTAACCTACATCAGAATGTAGAACTAATTAACATGATTAAAATGTTTTTGATTTTCAACAGTTCAAAATATTGGGGGAAAATGGTGTTAATAACCATTAAATTTACAAATATTATTAGCTTTTGCATTAAATTATGAAGTGTCTATAATTAATTAAACTTTGATGTGCCTCGATTGAGTGAATTTGACTACAGAATTGTTCCCTCTACCTAATCAGTGCACAGGGCTCACAACAGGTGTGACCGGTCAACAATGGGACCTTACCCCCTCCTGGGCACCTGATCCCACATCAGGAGTGCGTGTTTTACACCCTCTTCACAAATTTGTATTATTTAAGATTTTTGAGATCTATATCACTGTTTCGCTGTCCTCATCTTTTTCATTTATAAATTTAACTCGCATAAAATAAGAGGAGAAAAAAATACAGTGAAACTGATAAATGTTTAAATTGTTGAACATATTTTATTTTGCACCCAGTTACTCAATTGCATCAAAAGCACTAGTCTTATAGATTTACCTGCAGTTGGGGTAAGGTTATCCAGTGTAAGGTGTGCTTTTTACAAATACACATGCGCCTGCCATTTAAATCGTTTCTTCTTCTAATTAAGAATACTTGAATGACTCTTTTCATCACCAAAGTAAACAGAAGTTTTTATTTATTCTACAAATACTCTACATGCTCTGGATGACAATGCTAGTACCCATATCATCCAACTAAATGAAATATACTGAATCAAAAATCTTACTAATGAGTGATTAGCCTCCTAATTTAAGCATTATTTTAACATGGATGTAGCTTTTGGTATGATTTGCCATTTCCCCAAATGTGAAATAGAAAAGAAATAAATCTGAGTATGTCTCTACAAAGAGCCTTAAGTTGTGTTTTATTTTCAGTGGATTGTCTTCATCCCACACAGTAGAAAATTGCTGTCACTAATTCACTGTAAAAGCTTACGAGCTAAGTCAAGGAATTATGTTCAGTTGAGTATATTATCTTTTCTGGTATCTAATTTAATTCCCTTGGAACTCTTTATATCCTGTACTGCATGACCTTCAATAAATGATCTTCAGGTGACCTCAGTGTCTTTCAAAGTACAAAAAAATTTAACCTTCAAAACCTGTCCCAAAATGTCTAAAAATAGTTGATTTTAGAGAGGCTTTTGTGTCTATCTATGATATAAAAGATGGTTTAAAAAATATTTACCATGATAAGCACTTTAATAATTCTCAATACAGACAGAGCACCTGAACATGCTGAAATTGAGCAAAATAAGATTATTAAGGAAGATATTAACCTAGAAATAGTAATATTTAATTATATTACAGAATTCTAAAGCAAATTCCCCTATATGTCTATATAAATTTCACTAAAATAAATATTACTGGGGAAATGTCTGCATTATGTACATATTGACTATCTTTTATTAAATACAGGTAACAAAATATCCACAAGGCACCTGAGGCGTCCAGTGTATTTATGTGTACTTCACTTCATAAACACGTTATACAATATTACTTCGGTGTATTGAACCCAGTTTAAATGACCACTGATAGGCTGGTCAATGCTTTAGGACAACAACCTCTTCAGGGCCATCAACAAAAGATAATTCAATTTTCGTTTGACAAGACTAGGCTAGCAACATAATTTATTCAAGATCTTTATAAGAATTGTATATATACATGTACTTTGTTTTTATAAGTATACATAAATTGTAGATAATGATCATTTAAATTACACATAGTTGAAACTTGAAAGTCCTAGTTTTAATCAACAAAAAAAACCAATCATCTTTCAAACAACCTAAATGGAACTGGTGATTATTGATGAGTTTTAGCTTGCACTTTTAACTAGTGACATGATTGATGGAATTTGATGCATGCATTAATCAGTTAATGTGAATGCCTATAGCTTTTTAAACCTATTTTTTTAAATCTATGATAAATTTTATTTTATATAAACATCTGTTACTCAATGTTAATGAAAGATTTGAAATAGCATTTTAAAAAATCATTGTTGTTTATAATAATGTGAACCCTTTTGTAAAAATAACTTTGCATGACATAGTGCACGTGCAGCACAGCATGGGGTTTTGCATCATATATGCCTATTTTATTAAATTCAGCTCGATACAAGTCCAAGTTGATAAAATTACGCCTCGAGCATATCCATGATGTCATTAAAATTCCCCTCATATCAAAATGCTTACTCAAAGTACATGTACAAGTCTACAATATTTTCTGATGAATGACAGGAGTACACATTTTTTACGCGCGCTTGCGGGCACAGATTGCTGACATGAATATTATGTCGCATAATGTGTCGACTTCCGATCATATTTTCAGCGACAAGATACCAAAATTCTCAATAGCATCATTAATTTTTAAAACTCAATTCTATGTTTTCGTACAGTACCTGTCAACCAATTTTAACAGCAGTTTCTGCTTCTCCTTTGTTGACGTTCTGGTTAACTTCCTTCCGTCGTAAACAAAATGAGTCATGTGATTATGTGCACAGAAAATAGTTACGTAGTACTCAGGCACATGCGGAAAAAGGAGGATGGCGATAGACATCCGAAAGAATAAAGACGCCCTTCTAAAGGCATACAACGATGTTGTGGATGAGAAGACGTCTACAGATTGGTATTTTGAATTACTTTAAAAAACAATAATACTTAGGGTATTGCAAATGGCGCATTTTGTTGCATTGTAATGGTTATTAGTCAAGCTTCCGCTTTAGTCTAGGTTTTGTTGACACTAGATGTTTGACAGATGCGCCGCCTTCACAGTGGTGCATCATGCAGGCCTTTCAAAATCTGCCGGTACCCGGTACTTTTACCCGGTTGGAGAAAGGCCAAAATATTCAGTGGAGAAAAAAAAAATCGCGTAAAAATACGATAGGCCCTACCAACACAAGCTTTGTAATATTCTTAGTCCGTAATGTTATCTAATTGAATAAATGAAACAAAAGAGAAAATATCTGTTTTCATCCGTCAAATTCCTTCGTTACTGATTTTGACAAAAGCTAATGACTATGGATATATTTTAAATAAATACGGCCAAAAAGAAAATAAAAATAGGAATCCAGGTGTCAGAAATAAAAGTGTCAATTTAAAGCCATGGTAATGAGTTTCACAAAAGATTTTTAAGATACAAGGAACTAGACCGCGGAAAGTCTTCAACACAATTGACCGATAGAGAAACCGACATGAACAATAGGTAGTTCTTTGACTACCTCTGTACATTTTGATAGCCTCAACTCTTCAAATTTGTTGACGATATAAATTTCTTACAGTCTTAAATATGCAACTTTCTGATGAAACAAAAGGACATAAAACAGAAACTATTTCTTTTGCCATACATTTAATTCTTTGATTCAGCAGTTTCCTAGTGGTCAAGAGAATTTTGAATTGTAACCATATCCAGTAAAGTGAGGGAGTCATACCTAAAAATTTTTTGTCTCCAATTTTATGTCATCTTTGAGTAATTTACACATGTATATTATTTTATATGTACATGTACCAGTAAATGAAAAATATGCTGAATTTATTGGTACATGCTATGAAACATATAGTGCTTCTTCTAATTTTTTTTTAATCTGCACTTTAATGTAGAACAGAAATGAATTTCATTTAATGCAAATACAATTTCATTTCTCTTTTATTAAATTTAAATTTTGAATATCCATTTCCTTTTTTATATTTAAAACATACCACTTACAACTCAAACCTTGCAAAATTTTTTGAACAAATATATATAAACAAATATAGCATAAAACTAAGAAGTTTTACCTAAATCTTATTGTTATCAAATAACTAATTTTTCTATGTAATTCCACATCCAGTTAAATTTCACATGTAAAGTGTATTGACCAAAAATAAACTTGGAAACATGGCATAAAAATAACACTGATAACAGCATACTTCTATGTGTTAGAAACCAGGAAATGCTGTCTGGTGGCTTCTAAATTTCAAAATTTTTCCGGGGGGGCATGCCCCCGGACCCCCCACAATTTTTGATAAAGTACCACCTTGTTCAAATCTTTTTGAAAGCCCTGTGCATGATTGATAAAAGAAAGGTTCAATTTTAGATTTTGAACATCTGTTTTCAGTAAAATTTGTTTTGAATCAGATTTATCTTTTTTTTTATTTTTTTAATTGAGAAGGGGGGGGGGGCAAAATGAGTAATCAGTTGACTTGTTTAAGTAATTGTCACTGTTTCATACAAACTTCCTTTCTAAAATTCTATCATTTTGATCATTGAAAATGTTGGAGGACAGTGAGGAAATACATCTTGAGATCTATACAACATGACACAACAGGATGTTTCAAATTATCTCACTTAATGTGATTTAAAATTAGTAACCGATACCTTCAATAATTTACAGAGAATAAAAGAGAAGGGAGATTTAATATATAAATTACATATAGATCTGATGCTTAATGAGTTTGAGTTAATCATGAAAATAGATTAATTAGGATGCACACAAATTTATAAATTTATAATCATTAATTGCATGGTATATCTGTCTTTCTCTAGGATGGTCATGGGGTATGAAGGACAGACTGCTGTCCTCAAGCTTGTTGGAACTGGTGGTAAGCAGAACACTAGTTACTAAAATAAAATGAAACTTCCACAGACACACCCTATGTCATTCTCAATCTGTAAATGACGAAAGATAAGTACATTATATATAGGTCTACCCCTCCATACGTTGATTTATAGTATAGAGGGGTAGACCTTATATATATACTTATCGATTGTCATTAAACCCAAAGAAACTTATTTTTAAGAAAAAAAGGATTTCTTTTTCATACTAAAATTATACAAACAATTTTTTGCTATATTTTTTGTAAATGTTGCAAATAGAAGTACGTTTACATTTAAGAGTGTTCAGTGAGATATTTTGGTTGTAGATGGGGGAATTGAAGAAATGACTGATGACCTAAACAGCTCTAAGATTATGTATGCCTATTGTAAAGTTTTGGACCCTAACACCAACCTTCCAAAATATGTCTTGATTAACTGGGTAAGACATAATTATTTACTTTGAGTGTTCAAAATTTATGTTGAATTAAATTTTCCAATGCATACCTGATAGGTACACATTGTACTCAGACAACTGTATATGTTATCCTATATTCTAGTTTCTTGAATTTGGCACATAAAAAAGAATTTAAAAAAAAAAGAAAAATCCACTTGTTATGTGTATTGAGCTTGGTGTGTGGTAGACTGGTAGCAAGTACTGAACGAAACTATTTTATGATTTTGACTTTACTTCAGCAAGGAGAAGCAGCACCTGAATCCATGAAATTCAAGTGTACAAGTCATCTACGAGATGTGGCAGCATTTGTCAGAGTAAGTTGTTGTAACAGTAAGGACACAAGTGTATTCTCATATTGAAGTATTAGTGTAGCATTGACCATGGTTACAGATAAAGTGTATTTGTTTTATCATGTCAGAAATTTACATTTTAATGAGAATAGACTGTGTATAGGATGTCGGATTCTGTACAAAGAAATCCAGGTTGTGTGAAATTATTTTGAAATGCTCTTCAGATTTTCTCTTGTTTTAGAATATCATATATATAAAAAAATACACTGTACTGCATAGCAGAATTGTATTATCATGATTATAGTCTCCAGAATGCATCAAAATACTGTCACTGCATTAAATTAAATTCATATTAATTTCTAGATAATTACTTTGTAATTTTTAATGATTCAGTGTGTCTTGCAGGAAGTAATTAAAGAATATTATCTTGTTTTAAATCTATGAGTAAACAAGGAAATCTTTCTCCCATACAATTTGAATAATCTTGTGCATTATAAATTTCCTTTATTATTTTAGGGAGTTCATGTGACTGTGAATGCCAGGACAGAGGAGGATGTAGATGCTGATGATATTGTAAAGAAAGTGGCAAAAGCCTCGGGGGCAAACTACAGCATTCACCAGGAGAAACCCAAGGCCCCACCCCAGAAACCTGCTAAAAATGTCAAAAAAGAGGACTCCCCTGGTCCAGTGGTATAACACTGTTATCTTCCATTACAGCAAATTCAAATTACCTTTCCAGATTTATAAATTCACTTTTTTCCCCCAGTAATAAGCTTGTTATCCAACCTTTCCCCACAGCAAGATCCTCAACTATTATATATTTTATTGATACATTTCTTTCAGGTAATAATTATTTGTATGATACATTCATGTTTTTATATCAATGCATTTAAACAGAGTGGTGATTTTGAGTAACAGGATTGCTGTTTTCATATACATTTTGTTTGTGATGCCATTACTTATAGGGTTCCGTCTATCAGAGAACAATAGCAGCCAAAGACATCAACAGTAAGGCACGGGACAAGTTCTGGGCAGAGACAGAGGTAGCTTACTCATTTAAACAAAAGGAAATTTATTATTAAAAAATACATCAACTGCAAACATTACAAAAATGCAAAATCTTTTTAAAAAATCACTTTTATCAAGGGCAAATAATGAAGGGAAAAAGAAAATTATTAAGGTAAAGTAATGAGTCTTTCATATCTGTCCTATGTACTTGTTTACCCGTTTTGTTTTTTTTTTGTACTTATTCAGAAAGAGGAGCAGCAGCGTATCGTGGAGGAGAAAAAGAGACGAGAGAAGGAACTACATGAACTAGAGAGAGAGAGGAAGGAAAGAGAGGTAGCCATAGCATGCTGGGTACACACGTACCTAGGTGTCTGTATAGTATATCGGTGCTGCAGTGAATAATTTATAACTGTGTGATGTATATTTTCACAGGCTGTGTTTTAGTGTAGCATATCAAAAAGTATTACTAGCAGACTACTGTATACAAGGAAATTTTCGCCCCCGTTTTATTTTCGCCCCTTTTGCCCTACTTACGTATGGGCGAATTTAAAACGGGGTGAATTTAAAGAACACTATTTAATTTCTTAAACGAAACTGTGACTGGGCGAATTTGAAGCTGTGCCAAATTGTTTGCAAATGCGAAAGGGCGAAAATAATACGGGGCGAAATAACCCTGTATACAGTATATCAAAAAATATTTTCTTGCGCTTATGAATCTATAAACTTAGCTACCCTTTCTTGTAATTTTTTTATGAAATAATTTTCTTGTTAATGTTAATAGAACTTTAACTATTTAAGTTTCATAAAATGTGGTCCATGGTTATGGGTCAGTTTTAGCAACTTTTTATAGAGATTTCTACAAAAAAAAAGTTTACCAAATTTTTTAGCTCTTTTTTGTGTGTTTTCATGTACATTAAAACAGATTCAACAGGCTTTACAATTACTTGAAACTAACAAAATTAACCACATGAGATTCCAGTGAATATAACACAAAATACAAATGTAAGAAGTACCTTATGAAATTTGGGTCATAGAGCAAATATTTTACATAAATTTTATGTAACATTCTTTCGTGTATGTTCTTGCTGCTCAAAATAGACTTAATTGTCATTTGTGTTACTTTGATTTAGTTTGAAAACATTGACTATTATTGTTTACTTTTGACTTTACATATTATGTGTCATTAACAATTTTTTTTTTGATTTTGCAAACACTTAATTACTAGACAGTTGCATTGAGATTTATTACTAGACAGTTGCATTGAGATTAATGTATGCTTTCACTATAATCAGAATGATATTGGCAGAGTTTTGTGTATTTTGAATTCCTTATCATCATATTGTACCCAGATTGATTATATATGTACCGATCTCGATGCTGTTCTCTAAAACTATTAAGTACACTTTGCAGAGTACAAATTTTAGGTTCCCTCTAGCATGTCAAAGCACAGAGACCAGTGGTATGCTTTATATTTGGAATGCATCAAATATTTGTGATCAACATAACTTTTTAATAGCATGTGAATTTAAAGGATAAACAAGAGAAAAAATAATTGATAAATGTACATTGAATTATGATTCATTAACAACAAATCCTTCCAGACCCTGACTATATATCACAACCATATTTTCCAAACAAATTCCTACCAAAATATTGTGCCTGCACAAATACATGTAGCACATAATTATCCATATTGAAAGCCCTGCAATATATATATTTCATCTTTCTGTTTTAGTTGTAGTTGCTTCAATATCCTTTACATATAGTTTAATTGCTAGACATTTGTATTATTTATCTCAAAAGAAAATAACATAGATAATAAATTTTTTATAAGTAAAAATAAAGTTCCATTAGAATACTATAAATATATAATTTAGTCATTCAGCTAGTACATGTAAATAAAATATGCTCAGCATTATAAATTACAATGTATTCAACTGCTTTTCAAGACTCAAAAATAATCATGATAAAGAAACTAATTTCTTTTCTCATTCATTGATTTCCTGTCAGATTGTTTTAAAGCTTATAATTTGCACATCTTTGTAGGCCCGAGAAGCCCAGGAAAGAGACAAAATCGTGAACGAGAAATTGAAAGCTGCCCGAGAACAGAAGGTCCGAGAAAGAAGGGCGAGTGAAATCGAGCGCGAGGAACAAAAGAAGAGATGGGTATGTGGAAAAACTATCAATTATTTTGATTAAGTCTTGAGTGTTGTGAGTGATTTGTGTTTCCCTTTACTTTGGTGTGAAGTGCATTTATATATTTATCTTGGTCATGACACCAATTTAAAAATTTGCTGAAAGGCTGGAGTGTTTTGTGTATTATAATTTATTGATTTAATAGTTCAGCCATGCCTGCTTATGTAATATTATTCTGTTGTATTCTTCATGTAAATGTTATCATGACATTCAAATATAAAGCACTCATTTTCAATGATTGATATGTAGATTAAAAGTAAAGAAAAGGAAAAAAATCATTCTGTCTGATGCAGAAAATTTCCTTCTTATAAACATAAGCGAATATTCGATAGATATTTGTGTAATGCTTGATTTCTTCCTCTTTCTGTGATTTATAATTGTATTTATGCATAGTGATACCATATTCTCCCTATTAAACGCCGGCCCCTATCCTTATAAGCACCCTCTGGAGTATTTCCTGATTGCCAGAGAATAAAGACTTCCCTTTATTAATTTTATATCATATGATCTCGTCAATATTCTCCATATCAATTAAATCTATATGCAAAAGACTATGAGTAAGTAATTGTAAATCAGAAATGTTTGATCGAATTGATTATGCCATAGATCTTTGTGAACAGAATGAGGGTGATTGACAAGATCTTGAGCGAGTTGTTTAATCCACAAAACTTCTGTAGGGTAGGGTTAGGACTTAAATATAATTTCAATATGACTATCAAATAACTACTCCCTTGTGACAATTTTCTAAGCACCCTGGACACTTAATAGGGAGACTATGGTAGTAGATTCAATATTTAGATGAACAAGTCATATGTCAATGATGAAGCTGTTTTAATAACATTTAACACAATTTTTATTTTTAAAAATTTCTTTATATTTTTTGTATCCTCACTCCACAGATAGTACAGTTTTTTAGCTGCACATGTAGTTTGTGTTTGTTATCAGTTACCAATTCATTTACATATAGAATGAGGAGTCTAGTGTAAGTACACAAGTACTCAAATTTGTTTCCCTTTGAATATATATTTCACAACCATGCAACATGGCCATTAATTTTGCATTAAACACTTTCTGCATGATGAAAAAAAATTGATATATTCATGAATGTATATGTCTCAAGATTCTTTAAGGAATATATTCATGTATTTCAGCTGTTATAAAGCATGAAAAATGAAGGCCTCAAATAGGAAATTATGAGGAGAATGAAAATGTATTCTTAATTGAGAATATATTTGGAATTTTACATTTTCTGTGAAAATATAAGAAAATTAAGAATAGGCTGATATAGCTGTCGCTTCTTTTGCTTTCATTGAAATCTTTACTAATTATGATTATTTTTTCCTTCTAACATGTTTAAAACAGCTACATTTTTTCTAAGCAAAATGTACACATCAATCTCAACCTTTTGAATTATGATATAATTGATAGTCAAAATTTTGAATTACAGGTTTGAAACGTTACTGTCAATTTTTGTACAAGCACACTATATGTGAAAAGAGGCATGATAAATTAGAGCAATATTAAAAAGGTTTTGGTAGCAGTATATGTGAAACACTTGCATGTAAACTCAAAGAAAGCAATATACACACAAGAAAATTTATGCATTGGGGACCATGCTTAATTAAAGAGTTTCAAAGTCAACTAAGAAATGGTGTGAAGTAAGATACGAGTTGCACTGTCATTCAGCACATAGAACCTGGTACTCCTGCCATTCCTGAGATCTGTACAACAAATATAGAAGTTGCCTATTACAAATACATGTATATGTTGGCACTTTATACAAATGTATTTTTAAGTGACAGAAAATATTGGATACCACAAGCACTTAGAGAGAATCTCCATTTTTAGCTCTACTGGTCAGAGACCAGAAGAGCTTATGCGATAGTAATGCGTCCGTCGTCCTTCCGTCTGTCTGTCTAGCTGTCCGTCTGTCTGTAAACAATTTTTCAAAATGCTACTCCTCCTACAGTTTTGCTCCGATTGCAATATAATTTGGCACACAAGTAGATTATACTAAGATACATAATTCTGTGTATCGGTTTTTGATTTCGATAAACGGTGTTGCTGTGGTAACTAAAAATAGAAATTTCTGTGAAATTCTTTCAAAATGCTACTTCTCCTACAGTTTTGGTCTGATTTCAATATAATTTGACACACAAGTAGACTACACTAAGATACATAATTTTGTGTATCGGTTTTTGATTTCGATAAACGGTGTTGCTGTGGTAACTAAAAATAGAAATTTCTGTGAAATTCTTTCAAAATGCTACTCCTCCTACAGTTTTGGTCTGATTTCAATATAACTTGGCAAACAAGTAGATTACACTAAGATACATAATTCTATTTATCGGTTTTTGATTTCGATAAACGATGTTGGCGTGGTTACTAAAAATAGAAATTGCTGTGAAATTCTTTCAAAATGCTCCTACTCCTCCTACAGTTTTGCTCTGATTTCAGAATAACTTGGCACACAAGTAGACTACACTAAGATACATAATTCTGTATATCGATTTTTGATTTCGATAAACGGTGTTGTCGTGGTTACTAAAAATAGAAATTTCTGTAAAATTGTTTCAAAATGCTACTCCTCCTACAGTTTTGCTCTGATTTCAGTATAACTTGGCACACAAGTAGACTGCACTAAGATACATAATTCTGTGTATCGGTTTTTGATTTCGTTAAACAGTGTTGCCGTGGTTACTAAAAATAGAAATTTCTGTGAAATTCTTTCAAAATGCTACTTCTCCTACAGTTTTGGTCTGATTTCAATATAACTTGGCACACAAGTAGACTACACTAAGATACATAATTATTTTTATCGGTTTTTATACGCCCGTCTTAAGACGGGACGTATTATGTTATAGGCTTCGTGTCCGTCCGTCTGTCCGTCTGTCCGTCTGTCCGTCTGTCTGTTAGCTTTTTCGTTTCCGGCTCATAACTTTAATACTACTAGGCCTAGGAATATCAAACTTTGTCATCTGATGCATCTTGGGTAGAAGGTGTGTCGCGCACAAAAAGTAGGTCGCTCTGACCTTTAATTAAGAAGTTATAGCCAAATATGGAAAAATCCTTTCCGGCCCATAACAAGAAAACCATAAGACTTACAATCATCAAACTTGGCCAGTTTATGCGTCTTAGGTAGAAGGTGTGTCGCGACCTATTTCAAGGTCACTGTGACCTTTAATTTAAGTGAAATTAAAAAAAAAATATGTCTTTTTACTGTTTATTTACACATCCCAAATAATGTAAGAGTATTGCACTGTCCTTATTAAAAAAGTGTTAAATCAAGAAAATACTTATTTTATTAAAGCATATACTTGACAGCATTTATCTATAACAAATATAATGTATGTTAGAGAAATCCTACCTCTCCCTTGAGTGTAATTATCAAGCACTGGTCAAGAAGAATTTTGATAACAGAAAATTGCATGTCAAATTAGAGAGAAATTAATGGGTTTTGAGTGCAAGGAGCTAACTGCCAGAGCATTGGTATTATCTGTCCCTTGAGTATTGGGCAAATGGGTAAGCCTGTTTGATTAAAAATAGGCTATAGCTCTTGTTGACTAGCTTAATTTGATGAAAAGTAATTAAAACTAATTTGATATTGCATTGTAGACTAATCTGATATTATGTAATATTATTTATTTAAAAACTAATTTTATGGGGTGGGGTGGAATCAGCATGTCCATATGAATTACATATTAAAACCTGTTGGAAATTAAATCTCAACAAAAAAAAAATCTTTGAGTATTTTATATGTTTTTAAACAAAATTTATAGTAGATAGTGCAGACCCATTCATCTCTTGGTAGTAATGAGTAGACAAGCATCCAGTTAAAGATTAATTAATGAGTTCAATGTAGGAAGGCTAGCTGTCTCTTATCTGTACCCTTTGGGGATTAGACAGAAGAACTGCTGGTCAGTTTATAACATATGTCATTTGATGGCCAGCCTTTTTTTTTCAAAATTAATTTGGTATAGATTAAGTTGTTAAGACTAATTTGATGATGGGCATTTGACAAGGTCTAACACAACCAGCACAGAAATCTATCAGTTATGTAATATTTATTATAATTGATGCCTACATCACAGGGGATGGATAAATATTCTAAGGAATGGAAAAATCATCGAAATCTTAGAATCACGGGCAAGTTTGATGTGATTTTCTTGCACCTAAACTGTTCAAGAAAATTGTAATTTTTTTGACGGGCGTATCATGCTGTGGCGCGGCACTTTATTAATTTTGATAAACGGTGTTGCTTTGGTAACTAAAAATAGAAATTTCTGTGAAATTTCTTTCAAAATGCTACTCCTCCTACAGTTTTGGTCTGATTTCAATATAACTTGGCACACAAGTAGACTGCACCAAGATACATAATTAGATTTATCGGTTTTTGATTTCCCGTGTTGTTGTGGTTACTAAAAATAGAAATTTCTGTGAAATTCTTTCAAAATGCTACTCCTCCTACAGTTTTGGTCTGATTTCAATATAACTTAGCACACAAGTAGACTGCACTAAGATACATAATTAGGTTTATCGGTTTTTGATTTCCATGAACGGTGTTGTCGTGGTTACTAAAAATAGAAATTTCTGTAAAATTGTTTCAAAATGCTACTCCTCCTACAGTTTTGGTCTGGTTTCAATATAACTTGGCACACAAGTAGACTACACTAAGAACATAAAGAGACTTTATCAAGGATCATTGTTCTATTTATTGCTGTTGTAAAGTTTCAATTCCCAATTGCTTAAGTACTTTTCTCTTCCTTTGCTATAAGTACAAACCAGTAGAGCTTCAGTCTCGACAGAGACTTCTGGTTCCGTTTAAAATACTTTTAAAATTCGTTTCCTTTCTTCAATTTCTTACTCTTTATTCCTTTTCTTATTTTTAATTAATGATTTAAATATTAAGTAAATGTAACAGTTCATATTCAGCATACCAGCTTGAAACAAATTACACTCGCCTAGGGAGGAAAGGGAGAAAATAGAACATAACTGAAATCAACAAATTGACCATCAGCCATGCTTATAACAACATGATTGCTAAAAAAAATAATGATAAATGTAAAATGTTTGTAACATGATAATTTGGAAGAAAGGAAATTGGGTATTTTCTTTTCACTTCACAGAGATAAATGTCGAAGATTTTCATACGTTTTTTGTCTATGGTTGTTTCTGTAGGAACAACAGCAGCAGGAGGCCTTCAAAGAGGAGGAGGAGAGAGGTCGCCGAAGTGAGGCCATCAGGAAGGAGAGGGCAGCTGTAAGTCTGACACGGGCTGAAATTCTGATTAGGACAACTTCAAACTGATAGAAACTGAAATGACTTCAAACAATGAATATACGTCACATTTATGTAGATAGATGACCATTTGAAATAATCAATTACAGCCATATTGCATTTATCTAGTATGTGTTAGTATGACATGTTTTTTTTCAAAATTGAGTTTATCAGTTTTGATTTGCTAGATAAGTCAATGTATTGTTAAAGTCACATTTCAGACTTTCTTGTGTCATTCATTGTAAGTATGGTCCTAGTCACTTTTTTGCTCATAACATTTATTTTTGTGTAAGTAATGATGACCTATATTTGTATTTTTTTCCCACAGGAAGCTGCCCGTTTGACCAGTAGTAGTACAGCCAATGCCAGAGCCTTGTTCAAGAGACGAGAATCAGAGACCGATGATCAGCAAGCATACAGAGCCCCTCCACCCCCTAGGTTAGATTTATTGATCTGCCATATTATGTCAGGGTATTGGATAGGAAAATTTTACCCTTAACTGAAGAAGTGAATGTTAGATAATTGATCAGTTTGTAGATGAAATAGACAGGACAAAAACTGATGACTTTAATTTTGTTCATGACCTCAATGTTTATTCATGTTTTAAATACATGTAATTAAATTTGTTGGTGAGTGACAATTTAATAAGGGTAATATCGAAAAAGAACTATATGCGGTATTAACCAACATTTGCCCCCAAAATCAAACTTTGATGGAGTAATATTTAATTAAGTCCTTAAACAGGGGAGTATATGCTGACATCAAAGCACTGAATAATTTCATAAGTAATGACGTCATATGTACGTAATGACGTCACAAATATGACGTAAATTTCAGTTTTTTATGAATTTTGCAGAAAAATGTACATATTTCGTCGATATTTTAAAGAAAAGTCACCGAGCGCATGTGTGTTCAGGATAAATATTTTGATATAATGTGTAGAATGATAATATCAATGAAATATGTCAATATTGTTCCTGAACACACATGCGCTCTATAAATTTTAAAGCTTAAATTGTTGAAATTTTGTCCATTTTGTCCTCTTTCTAAAAAAGAATATTAAATCAGACTAGTTTGTGACGTCACAAAAACAGAAATTGTGAATACACTGCTCTGGAACTATAATATTTTCTGTTAATTTATATTTCTCGTACAATTTATTGAATTCAGCACATTTCAGGAAGTTTTCAAAATTTGACTTTTGTGGGGGCAAACATATGCAATATACCGCATATAGTTCTTTAAAGATGTGGTCCCCTAGAAATGCAGGTTAGAGATATGTAATAATATTTGATATGGAGATAAGCTTTTCTGTTTTCCCTTTAATTAATATAGTAGGTCATTGCACCTCTTGAAAAAGGTGTTGGATTCAGAAAAACTGAAATATTTCAGATTAAGAAAAGACTTTTAATACTACATATACATGTATTTACCAAGATCATTTTGCTTTAAGGCATAAAAAATAAAATATATTTATTTTCACAGAAAAATCCAACATGGTTTCCTAAACCAACAGCAGCAGGAGGAAGAACCAGTGCAGAGAAAACAACCAATCCAGCTACCCACAAATCCCCCCAAACCAGAGCGTAGTTTTGCTGAACCAGAACCAAGTGGGCCAACCTTCTCCTCTCCCCCTAGAGAACCCTCCCCTCCTCCCAGGGAACCTTCCCCACCCCCCAGGGAGCCATCCCCACCCCCCAGGACACCCTCACCTCAGTTGCCAAAGGTTCAGAAGAGTGAGCCCGAACCTCAGCTTCCTCGGGCCAGGAACCTACTGGCTCAGGGCCTTCCTCCCAGACAGGACTCCGACGAGGAGAACAACAATGACGATGAGTGGGGAGAAGGTAGGGGCCAGTTTTCTCATTAAACTAACGAAGTTCTTGTATTTATACTCGAGTGAATCATTTCAGATTAATTTAGAGGAAGGTAGAATTAGCTAGAAGTGTTTAAAAGTATTAGCTTGAGGTTGTCATAAAATGATTTCTAGTTAGAGGTGGAGTAAATATATGATTTTGTTAAAAATCGACTTTTGAGATACTGTGAAATTTTTTTTATCAGGAACCTATTCTAATTGTAAGTTGATTTGCTAAAAAAGATAATTTCAAAAAATGCATGAAACATCAAGCTCATCTTATACTCAGTAAAAGTCTTTATACATGTACGTATGTATATACTTTCAAGGTGTACCTTTTGTTTCATTATCACATTCTTCTAGATTTTAATTCTTTCTCTGTTTTCAGACTATTTAATATCCTTGCAATAAATTTTGATTATGTGAAGTGTGATAATATTCTCTAAGTTCAATTTGAATGACTGTAACAGTAATCTCTATTAAAAAAATGAATGATCTCTACTGTAACATCCAAAATAATCAGATATTATGTACAAGTATTTCATTCAGAAAAATTATCATTATCATTATAGAATTTATGATATATTTATTTTTTAAAAAATAAAGAAGCACTCAGGGTTTTACAAAGTTACTTATTCATTCCTTTCTCCATTGGTTTGTCTCTCTTGCACAAAGTTTCTGACATTAATGTGTTTCATTCATGTGTCTTTGAAAATAGAAACTTGTACATGTATCTCTTATTTATCTCTCCTTATTATCTCCCTTTATTCTCCTTATATCTTTTCTGTTTAATCCTTTACTTTAATATTTGATATTTGTCCAGGGGACGAATATCAATAACATGCAGTAGAATGGGTATTCTCATAATCTGTATTTTTTTTACCTTCCCTAAGATAATGCGGAGGAGTCACATATCCCTGCGGTGGTGTCCCACCCCCCTCCAGACGAGGACCAGTACCCTCCAGAACCATCCCCCACACAGAACGGACATGACCAGTATTACGATGACCAGGAACAACAGCAGCAATATCACGAGGAACAGAACACGTCCGGGATCCTTCCAGAACATGGGCTGTGTGCCAGGGCACTGTACGACTATCAAGCAGGTACGCAGAGTTAGGACATATGTGGTATTGTTAGATACACAGGGAATCATACTAGTTGGGCTAGGAGTTTAACCTTTTAGCTTGATCGGTATTCCACTGGATTGGCATTCCAAAGGTCCTGGGTTGAAATTCTTTGGAGGCACATACATGTCTCTGTTGCACACAAAATATAGGGAATTTTCACCATGATGAAAGGATCAAACAAGCACAATCATGAATGAAGAATATTCACCTTGATAGAAAATAAAGTTTATCATAAATGTACAAAGTGCTTCTTGAAAGAGGCATATTAATTTTTACTCTGTTTGCATTTATGGCATAGTAATAGGGAAATTGACTTTGCCATGTTTGCCAAAGTAAAAGTTGTCATCAATAATCAATAAATTGATTTTCGTACTTATCATTACTCTGAAATATGAATTTTATTTATACGCTGTATTTGCATTGGTTTTATTTTATTTACAGCGGATGATTCTGAAATTACCTTTGATCCCGACCAAATTATCACAAACATCGAACAAATCGACGAGGGTTGGTGGACAGGAATGGGACCAGACGGACAGCACGGAATGTTTCCTGCTAATTACGTGGAATTAATTAACGGATGAACGACGTGCCTTGAACACTTTTATAATGAAGACTGCTGATCTAAATGATGAATAAAAGTTAAGGTTCAATGCCATAGACAGTTTAAAAAATCCATATACAAGATAGATTGATTTGAGTGTTTAGGAAATATTGTAATTGATATGTTCAAGAAATTTAAATTTGGAAATTTTTATTGATAAGGGAAAATAAATGGTATATACATGTAAGAGCTTAGCTTTTCTGTAAGATTCGTAGAATTATTCAAATTAATGCAGTGTAAACATGCACGCCAAGCTTTTTATTATACAGTGTACCCTCAAAGACTGTATGTTTATTCCTGATACATATCAAATACATGTACTTAATAGGTGGTCTATGTTAAATGTTTATTTTTTACACTAAAAAATCATTCAGTGATTCATGATCAATTGGAAATATTACATTTTGATTAGCTAACAGCAATGGATATTTACTTGTAAACATGTTTTTTTCTTAGTTTTTACATTCTGTATAATCCACAAATTTGCTATAATAATCTTACAAAAGCTAGTCCTATTTGTCTCTTGAAAATCCATAATAATAATACTAGATAGTTTTATTTGTAGATTGTTATATAAGAGTTTTTGTAAATGTTCTAGAGTATTTTGTGTGTAAGTGCTAAAAATTGATTGTATATGGTTTATTTTTCTACTGATAAGTGTAAAGGAATTGTGAGTTTTTCTGTATTTTTTATAAAACTAGTTTAAGAAATTCAGAATCTGCATGTGGCTAGGAGACTCTAATTAATTAACAGGTATATTAGCAGTTTTTTTTTATATATATACTGTTACTCTGTGGAATTGTCAGATAATATTTCAAGCTGCTTCAATTTTGTAAACAGATGATGCATGCTTCTGATTTATCCAGGATTTTAAAAATGGAATAGTGTACATGCATATACTCACTACAAAATGCCATCAGTTGTAATCCCCAAAATATCCACATTTTACATACATTAAATAATAATATATTTGTCCCAGACTATACGCTGTTTTGACATGGGTAAATGTTATTCTCAGCTCAGCTGATTTGCAGAGAATCTTATTTTGTACAGGTGTGTTTTTCATTATGTTAATCACAGGTATAGTAATGCAATTGATTTTTGTTCTAAATGTTTACAATTTTGAGATGCGTTTTTCACGATTCATAGGTATACAGTGTAAATAAGGGCAACATCCTTTTATATCAAAGCATATGGCTGCAAGTTTTTTATACATGAAAAAAAGGACATCTTATCAGCATATACATGTATACAAGCTTAATCGTGTATAAAAGTGTTTGATATAACTTCTACATGTACATGTTACTAACAAAATTTGATATTAGCTTGGAAAAAGAATGAACATAAGAATTATGTATGCAACTGATATCTATAGCTGTCACCTGATTTTTAACTGAAATAATCCTATACACTGGATATGAATATTTAATAAATTATTTGATAAATTATATCGATTGATTATTCTTTACTCCTCACCCCACCCCTCCTCCCACATTAACAAAAGGGGACATACATGTATATGGCTCTACAGTTCATTGTTAGTATGTTGGTTGAAGAAGTGTTGTCCAATCAGTATTTTGAGAGAATATAACTTCCCTTTTTCAAATTGTTTATTTTAATGAATACTCAGTTGACTCTAGGGCAGAAGTTTGTCCTATGTTCATTGGAAAGAACAGCTTATAGAACCACTGTTAAAACATTCATGTTGATGGATTATTGAGATTCATTTATTGACTGAATTCTTTTTTAAAAATGTCTTTTTGAATTTTATTTACCAGGTATATTCTGTGTCTCTTACATCTGGATGCAAATCAATTCGAATTTTGTAGGATTCTGACCTCGGAGAGAAATGTGGATGTCCTTTTATGACTACTATACACAAGTTAAAAAAAAATACAGTGAACTGCATTCAATATTCAAAATAGTTTTATATTAAATTTATGAATTCCAGTAAACATAGGTTAATGAAAGCTTAAAGTTAAACATGTAAAAAATAAAATAATAATAATAACTTGATCGTCTAGCATCCATTTGTAAAGGTTTTGTTTGTTGGTTTAACTTCCCTTCGATAATTTTCCCCTCATATAGAGATGCCACCAATTGCAAGTGGAGGGTACAAAATAAGGTCATGTAGACCATCAAAATAAAGGGGCTAGTGTAAGGTTTGATTTTAATCAGACTGTCATGCCATCACCTAGTCCACTTATAGTTAGATGCACACTATGGTCCTGGAAGAACGACTGGTCTCCACATTATACGGTTGGAACTGAACATGCTACCTAGGGATTAATTCCTTATTCCATGACTCTATAGCAAACATTCTGACCACTGCACCAAGTGGGCTTACCTTTATAAAAGATTATATGAGACACAGACTAGAATGTAAATATTGATAACAGTTTATTTCAAGATAGCAATTTATTTAACAGGTGCAATGTATATTATAGGTCTCTTTGTTTACAATATAAGTAAATAACAAAGATAAAAAAAAATTATAGCACTAGAGAAAAAAAATATATGTCCATCATACATTGTTACAGTAGCTTTAATACCTGTATGGTAGAAATATCCTAATAAAACAAACACCTACATTGTAGCTAGCACTTTTTTCTGATTGACATATTTATCTGACTTTTATGTAAAACTTTTAACAGGAATATAAAGCATATTCTTGCAATTAATTTTTGCCAGCACATACATGAATGTATGTTATGATTCTCAGTATCATATAAATCTCTCATTTGACTGCCACTATTTGACAACAAATATTCAAAAAAAAAAAAAATTGATGAAAAATTGTATTGTCTATATTAACTTATCACTAATGACTTGCATAATTTATAATTATAAATTCAATCAAGTCCATTTCAAAAAATAAAAAAAGAATTCAATTTGTAGTTTAATATATACATGTATAATACATGTAGTCTCAAATAATATTATCTATTATACATGGAATTTTACTTATAAATGTACAATGTATATAAAAGTATAATGCCTCGATCACATATTCATTTGCCCAAACTAGAAAACAGTTAACATACAGACCCTGCAGTGGGGTATGCATTTCTAATGTAAAGGATAGAGGGAAATGATTGCAATCTCTTGATTTGATGTAAAAGTATGAAAATGGAAAATGAAAAAAATAAGAACCTAAAGATATTTCCAATATATAACACACAGAGATTAAAAGTCTTGAAATATTCTGCTACAGCCAACATGAGTAATTCAACAGAAGGAAAAGGGAAAATTATAGTTATCAATCTTAACTATTAACTTTTTATTAATAAGAAGAAAATGTTGTGCAAAGGAAGAAATGGAATGTAGATCCAAAGAGTTTATAAAATAAAATTAACTTAATGATCTGTTTTCAACAGCATTCTTGTAAACTTTTACCATCTTCCTAAAAGGTATAACTCCAAAAAAAAAGTTTCGCTAACCATATTTCTTATTTACAAAAATCATTAAACTTTCAACCTTCCAGTATAATCCATGTTTTATACAGTATTTATGAAAACAGAAAATTTGTGGATAAAGAAATTCCTGTGGATCTCTAATTGAAATTTAAAATGTTTGTCAAAAACTATTGCTTCAGTACACATAATGCATTATAGGGGGGTTAGGGAGCATGCAAAAACCCACACAATGACACATGTACATGCATAAATGTAATAATTAACTCATATACTAAACATGTGCAGCATATGTGTTTCCTTACGCTGATAGCTAAAAACATTATAAATTGCAAAACTAAGCAATCCCTTTTAAAAAACAAGCAAAAATACATGTAACAAAATACTAGTATTTAAAACTTGATAAATTCAAATAAGGTATATAAAATGTTATGATGAGCAAATACATGACTGTGTAATGCCTTTTATACAGTCTAGAAAATCTACAGCACATTGCTCTCCCCTTCTGATCATCCCTCACATAGAATTAAGTGTGGAATTACCAGGAATATTCCACACAAACGTTCACAATATGGCACCTTACAGGTCAGAATTGTTTCATAATGCTACGAGGCCTCCCACTGTACAATATACAAGTATTAGTGGAAAATTTGGCTGGATGCAAATTTAGGGATTTCTCCTTAAAAATTGGCATTCTACTTTTAGCAAGAAGTAATTTTAACAATTTTTAAAATGACTACTAAAGAAGCTATTGCAAATAAAATGCAATTTATTTTTAGCGATATCAACACCATCGCTAATAATGCCAAAATTAAATCAGCGCTAAAAATTCCGCTTATATGGTACATGTATCTTGAGATCTAGCATTTAGAAGAGCATTTACTTCAGCTTTCCAAGAAGTAGAAAACATGAAAAATTTAGACAGACTGTTTTTTTTAATTTAAATTTATAACCCCACATTTTTTGGACGTAAAAAAAAGACTTACAATCTATAACACTGCATCAAATACAGTAAATAAAAATATTTTCCAGTAAGTTAGTATGAAAGCTATAATTATCGAGTGATAAAAAAAATCAGCAGTATTATATTATACATTGTACATAACTCACAAAAAAAAAAGAAGACTGCAATAGTAAATCTATAATTCATCACTTATTGTATGTTTACGTGTATTTCTTCATACAAAATAAAAATCTTTACTAGTATATACTACTAAAACTGTTACTCGATCCCTTTCCATCTTGACGAAAAATATATATGTTGCTATGTTGTCATATCTCCTAGCTTGTACAGTTTAAAGTAGTTGTCATGACTATTTCGTCAAATATCTTCAAAAATAACATTAATTTTTTGGCTACTGTGAGAGAAAAATAAAGCTCTAAACTACCTGTAATAACTACTTAATATATTTTGAAAATATACAAATTGAAAGTAACTATAACAGTACTGAAAATAAATTATCTTCAAAGGAAACAAAATGACACTTAAATAATTGTTAAATATTGAACCCATTTCAAGATGGTGAATGAATCCTTAGCAATACTGAGCACCTTTTATAAACAGTCTCAGGTGAACAAATAAAATTTTCAACATTCTCAGCACTATTAAGTTTTAATTGTGCATGAATTAAAGATCAATTAGGTTTATACATTGCATATACAGCTAGGGAAGTACCAATGGCTATATTAAACTAACATCCATATCATAAATTGGTATAAGAACAGTACCATAGTCCATATACTGTAAATCACGTTTTATTCGCGAGAACTTAATTTTCGCGTAATTACGCGAGACAATGAGCTAATAAAGAGTCAATGAATATCTCGCGAAAATAAGGTGTCGCGAAAATTTAGTGATCTACAGTACATGTATGTGTAAATCAATTCCAAAATTTGCATAAATGGCACTTCTTAAACATTTTGACTAAAACTATGAAAAAATGGTGTAAAATTTCATCTCAATCTTTACATTTATAATGTAATAAATAAAATTCAACTAATTAAATACTATTAATGAACTAGCTAATTTGTTGGTTGTTCAATCAGCATGTGAATGCATCAAATGTACATATACATGTATGAACAAAATAATTAGCGTATGTTTTGGAACTTGGAAGACATAATTTTTATAAAGTATATGTACATGATTGTATATACATGATTATTCTTTAGGATAAGAATCAATGTCAAACTGAAAATAATATACAACATATGTACATAACATTTATATCCAACAACCAAAAACTTCTGTGCTAGTTGGTGTACTTTTGGTTATTGTATAACTGGGTGCAAATGAACTGTTCTTTATACATTATTTGTCCACTCGTGTATAACAAAGCATTCTATCATACCTCATTATAATTATTCTAGACAATGTGTTGTCTGATTGGTTCTAGATTATCATGTGATCGGGCCACAAAACTTCATATTTCCCAGTCCTCGGCATGCTTTTCATCCTATTCCACCTCTTCGGATACTTAGTGTATTTTCCCACAATACAGTTATCATGCGCTGAAAGAAAACTCCCGAGAGTGGTAGACGCCACAATAACCTGGTTTACCTCACAAAATTGTTGATTAGTGATGTGTCAAAGGGTTTCAGTAACTTTGCGTTAAAAATGAAAGTGAATTTGATTTTGAAAGTTTATGTTTATTTAATAAAAGTTTTTGCTTGTTTCAGTATAATAAAGAATTTATTGCATGAATGTTCGGAAAACATGAAGATTTATTCAGCCAAGAAATATCTGCATTTATATTCCCTTCGGATAAAACCCTTGGGGAATATGATTTTTCTTGGCTGAATAGGTCTTCATATTTCCCTCACTATCATGCAATAAATGTATAATACCACAATTCAAAATAAATTAAGATTCAATATCAGTTCATATATAATGTAGACTATTCAGTACACCACCTAAGCATGAACAAAAGAACAAAAGTCCATAATGCCTAGAATGCCATACATGCAGTGATGTACATGTACAGTATATATACTCATGAACATTAATTCTTTTAACTTCAAGACAGTTAAGTAACACCATATTCACTGTATTGTACTATGATCTATATTGTATACTGAACAAACTAGTACAATACCATGTCATGAAAATGTTAATAAAACATATAACAGAAAAAAATTAATAACTACCGGTACACAAGAAGATAATCAATTTAAGCACCTCAAAGGTTGATGTGGACATAAAACAATCCAGAACTGACAAAAACCAAATTAAAAAAAATCAAAACTTATATCTACTTCAACTGACTCAGAGATATAATAAAACTGCCCATACAATTGCTACTAATCACAAAATATATACAAAATTCAAAATGACTGTAGGAATAACCACAGTTTATGAACATAATATCACACATGGTTGACTTGAGCGGGGATACTCCTGGGGGGTATAGGCAGGGAGACCAGACCTGTTCTCTCTGTAAGGCAGCCTGACTGCACCGGGGCCTTACACATTGGACACATGTTCTTATGATGTAACCAATCAAGAAGACATCTGAAGACAAGAGGAAAGGTCATTAATGGGAGGAGTGGTTAGCTCTTTTATTGTTTAAAATACAGATGTACAAGAAAGTCAGTCTTCAAACTGAACATTTCCCTAATTTCCAATTTCTAAGTGCGTAAAATTTATGTAACTTCCAACAGGAGAATATGCACTTTTTCGTTTAACTTTCAACTCTGTTTTATTTTGTTCTCTTTTGCCCTCATCGTCAGTGGGCCATTTCAAAACCAGGAAATAACACTAGAGTTATCTCCCTTTAACACAACTGTGTCTGGTAAGAATTAAAACATTTCAAGTGAAATTGTTTGCAAAAGTGTTGAGACAAAAATGACATATACAGCATAAATTACTCTATAATTCTGTTGTGTTCTTGATTACAGAGCTAACTGCAAAACAAAATTTCAAAATGTTCTTTGGCATTTAAAAAAAAAATACAGTGTAACTTGTCTTATCTGGATGTTATATATTCCCATATCTTGCCACATATGGTCTAATTTTAAGTTCCTTTGAGTTAAATCACTTGTTGCATAGGCGTCGGAAACGGTGGGGCTAGGGGGGGCTTAGCCCCCCCACTTTTTTTCCAAATATATACTTAGTATTGACTTAGCCCCCCCACTTTTTTTCCAAATGTATACTTATATTGACATTGAACATTGCTTCGTAGGTTTAGCGCCCCCACTTTTCACAGGCATATCGCAGTACATGTATAGGTAAAAAATGTTTAAAAAATGGTGCATAAGAAAAATTTTGGTACTGAAGTTCGAATTTCCCCCGCCCCCCCCCCCCCGAAATAGGATTTTCGCGTTGGGTCAATGGTTCTGTTTTCCTTTTTTTTTTGCTTGTCAGGTTTTTTTGAAAAGGTATAAAAAAAAATTATTTAACACCTAGCCCCCCCACTTTCAATTTGCTTCGGACGCCAATGTGTTGAAAATGTTGTCTAAGCTGGGATTTTATCTATTTCGGCCAATTTCTTTGAAACCAGCAGTGTCCAGAATAGACAAGTTTTACTGTAGATGTCTGTTTTTAACTTACTTCATGTGAAAACAGTGGGTGCATCGACAAACAGCAATGTACTCTTTCAGTTCAAAATCTTCTAAACAAACTGGGCATGTCTATGAAAGAAAATACAGATTACCAGAATCATCTTCTGACAAATGCCAAATTTTTAGTGCAGAAAAGTACAGGTACAAAATCATAGTACTGTAACTGTATGAAGATTTTGTTACTCATCCAGAACGAGGTCATTGAATGAATTTTTTTCTTTCCCTCCCCATCTGTTCATGAAAAAATTAGAGGTGAAAAAAAACTGGCAAAGAGTGCAGATTAAGAAAGGACAACAAGAGGCCTAGGGTGACATTGCTCATTTGAGCAATGTGGCTAGGAAAAAAGTGAAAATCAAAAAATCAATCAATATATTAAAAAGCTTGTAAATGCATTAGTGATCTCGACCTACCTCTAAAGGGTGTGTGTGTGGGTGGGTTATGATTTCGATTAACTTGAATCAACATTATTAAGGATGCTAACATATTTCTTTGAATTACTACCGTGTATGTCTTTTTTCCCTCTAAGTTTGAACTATCATTTTTGTCCCATCCTACCTCTGGGGATCATGATTTGAACAAAATTGAATTTACACCACCTGAGGATGCTTCCATGTAAATATGACTAATGATGCCTTTGTTGTTCTTGAGAAGAAGATTTTTTTCAAGAACCCAGTGGTTCTTGACAAGAAGATTTTTAAAAGATGCTATTTATTTTTCACAAATTTTTGATTATCTTCCTTAGGGAGAAGGTATGGCCCTTCATTTAAAGAAATTTAAACCCCTTTACAAAAGGATACTTTGTGGTAAGTTTGGTTGAAATTGGTCCACTTATTCTGGATAAAAAGTTGAAAATGTGAAAAGTTTACCGACAGACAGACAGAAATGAACAGCTTGACTAATGCCGAACAAAATGTGATCAGGAAAGCTCATTTGAGTCTTTGGCTCGGGTGAGCTAAAAATGTTCAACTCTGACTTTTCAGGTTTGAACTTAAAGCTAGGGTCCTTTCTAGGACTGAAGAAATTCAACATTTCAAAAGCCTACAGAGAACTTATCATCTAAGTATGCAGTATCTAAATTCCTGACTTTGGTTTGGTCTTTTACCTTTTTACCCTAAAAATGAATAGGAGTCTTTTTAATAAGATAATCATAGTATTTTTTATAAAAGCCCCCCACTTCTGGTTCAAAAGCTAAGGACCAAATTTGTTTTTGTTAATTTAAAAGTAGGTCAAACTTTAAGGTCAAAGTTGCAAGGTGCTATATCACAGTGTCTTATCAAAGGTAATGCACTTGTAAAATATGAAAGCTTTATCTTCTCTCATTCATAAGTTGTGAAAAAGATAAAAGATTTTGCAAGAGACAAACAGACTGTCAGATGGATGGGCAGGTATGCAGATGAAAGACTTTTATTTGTATACTTTGTCCATCTGTCAGTCTGTGTAGAGCTATAATGACCTGGTGCTTTCTGACAAGTGGCTGACAATAAAATTATGTGAAGTGCATTTGTGCTTGATATTCTAATAAATGGCTTCTAAATTCATGTTCATATATACATACAATAATACTTACCTCATTTGCTGCCTTTTTTCTACTGTTAAATTGAACCTATAATGAATATATAAGTTTATTCCAATTTAAATTAAGTGTGTCAATATAAATTAAGGGGGAAAAAAGTGAATTGAGTATATTTTAATTACTTGTTAATAAATTACAATCATGCAATCTGAAACACATTCAACAAATTTTACACTCCCAGTAGTAAAATACAATTTATAGTAAAACATATAAATGTATAATGTATAAAGCTACATATTCAGTTTCCTTGCACAGGAAATTAAATAATTACCCTCCTATAGCCTTGTTCTTGTTTTGCCTTCCATCTCAGTCTACAAGGTTATTTAAAGAAAAATTACAAATGAACATGATTATAATTACATTTCCTACAGTAATTTTTTTTTATGGAAAAATTAAAGGAAACTAGTTTGTCAGAGGAATTTTGAGCACTATAAGCTCACAAAATGATATACCCTCTGCTCCCACATGAGTTTAATTTGCAAAGTGAATTTGTTGGTAGATAGATGAATGAAAGTTCCATTGAATTTTGTTAAGGGGTTGAGGAGGAGTAAATGCAAAATGGGTATCCCTTGAATTGAGTATACATGTATTTGCATAATGCATTTTTTGCTAAGGAAATCTCTAAATATGTGTCCAATCAAAATGATCTGAGTGAAAACATAAAATAGGAGGTCACAATGGCACTCTGAATAGAATCTGTGACAGTCTCATGGAATTTTTTTAGTGATATATACTGTAAATCACTTTTTATTCGCAAGAACTTTATTTTCGCATAATTACGCGAGACAGTGTGCTCGCGAAAATTTAATTCTTGCGTATAATAGCATTCCTTAAGATTATATAAAGCAATAACCACAATTCATGAAAATTTTGTCTTGTTAATCAAGAGTCAATGACTATCTCGTGAAAATAAGGTGTCGCGAAAATATAGTGACCTACAGTATAGTTGGGGATACTGGTATTTCCTATGTTGAATTATAAATAAATGAAAAACTTGCAAGAAACAAACATAATTAAATATGAATTGTTTTGCTAAATATCATGCTGGGAATACAAGACAAGCAAAATGTCATCTGTGTGGCTTTTTCTAAATGTAGACATTTAAGTCTTCATGTGTCGCGCTTTTTATATGTCCTTCTTGATATAGGGAATAATTGTGAGTTTCTGCAACACTCTCTTTCATGAAATTGCTGTCAGTTGTGCAAGAAGAGTTGCGGGAAAGTGATGGCAATATACCCTCAAGGATACCAAGAATGGAAAAGTCCATGGTTTGCAAAGGGAAACTCCAAATATGTGTACAATTAAAACATAAAAAAGGTGATATATAATGTCACTATGTAATAAAAAGTAGGGCTGGGTATTGGCCAGAGATTTCGTATTGCGATATATTGCGATATTTTTAACTGTGTGCGATATGTATTGCAATATTTTCAATGAAAATTACAATGGAATTTTCTTTTTATATTAACTTTAATTTACATGCAAAATGTACATAACTATGAAAAGTAACCAAAAGGAAAAAAAAATCTTGAATCAGTTGATTTTATTAAAGTTATGCTCTGAAATACATCCATAAAACAGCTTTTGTCTTACTGTTTGGCTTAATAACAAGCATTTCTTACATTTATTTTCATATTTATTGATAAAATTCCTTAGTCTAAGCAATTTGCCAATATATCCATATTACAAAAATGTATTGCAATACGATATTTTTTGTCATATTGTATTGCAATATACAGAAATATCGATATTTTTGCCCAGCACTAATACAAAGGAAAGTTTCAATAAATTGCATTCAGCGATATCCCTAGCAAGAAGAATTCCAAATAAGGGATGGAAACCCCCGAGTGTAAATTTTAAAGATGAACATAATGACAACACAATCACTGTATACTGAGTACTCCCCCTTTTTTCCAAGTGGAGGGTAATAAAAAAGAGGGAACTATGTACTTTAATTAATTGTACTGCATGCAAACTAATTATGCAATACTGGGGTTATATCATGTATACATACATACACTCCGTACAAGCATTTACATGTATATATATATTGATCTATGAATAATTTATTTTCTTTAATATATTTTAAATGATGGGATTTTCACCTGTATCCACAGTTTTCTTTATTATTTTACTTCTTTAACAATGCTTTAGCAACTGAGTATGTGGTTGATCAGTAACTATATTAACTCACCTCCACATGTAGCAGCAGAAGATGAGACTAAGGATGAGAGATAATGCTCCAATACCAAGCAGCGGCAAGGAGATGTTAGCAGGGAGGTTATCAACCATCTTACGGCGACTTACATTGTGTCCCTGTTAACTAAAAATAACCACAAATTAGGTCAATGCTCCAAATAATATTACACCATCTTAAAGCTAATGAGTATATAATTATCAAAGTTTGCATATGAATACAGGTACATTGGAACAATTAATCTTAGAATGAAATATGTCATATCTACCGGCATATTAAAATGACTTATTAGCATGAATTCATCATGAGCAAATATGTTCATTTTTAAGTGTAACTTACTGTACCTTAATTACTTTGCCATATGCCAAAGATTTATAATTTTTTTCATCCAACAATGGTCTCTCTGTTTAAAAAACAAGAGGCCCATGGGCCACATCACTCACCTGAGCACTTTGGCTAGTTCAGTTTTTATGAGTGGTATCAATGTACCATTTCCTAAAGGGAGGGAGAGTGATTTAAACAAATTTGAATCTACACTGAGCAAGTTAATAAATCTCTTTGAAAAATCATGGCTCTAGAAGATTTGAAAAAAAATCCTATAAGTTTAATTTACCTTCTATTGTGGCCATATCCTACTTCTGGGGTCAGGATTTCAACAAACTTGAATCTAAACTACCTGAGGGGGCTTCCATCTAAATATGACCAATCATGACTCTGCTGCTGTTAAGAATAAGATTTTTAAAGATTTTTCCTATGTATTCCTTAATAAAATGTGATGCTTCTTTGCTTTCCGCCCCATCCTCAGGGGTCATGAATTGAACAAATTTGAATCTTCACAACCTGAGGGTGTTTCCACATCAGTATTAGTTTCATTTTTCCTGTCCCAGTAGTTCTGAGGAGAAAAAGGATTTTCAAATGTATTTTAATGTAAAATTTGATCATCCATTGTGGTCTCACCCTACATCATGCTACATGTACGCCTTGGGGTCATGATTTGAACAGACTTGAATCTACACTACCTTACATGTAATTAGGATGTTTCCATATAAATATGATTTATCATGGCTTTGCTGTTCTTGAGAAGAAGATTTAAAAGATTTTAAGCTATAGAGGTCATGATTTGAACAAGCTCGAACCTACAGTACCCCAGAGGATACATAAGTTTCAATTTTCCTGGCCCAGTGGTTCTGGAGATGAAGATTTTTATAAATTTTTCCTATTAGTATGTATTCTTATATAAAATTGACAATTGCGGCAATGTCCTCCCCCAAAGGGTCATGATTTGAACAAACTTGAATCTACACTACCTGAGGATGTCTCCATATAAGTTTCATTTTTCCTGGTCGAGTGGTTCTTGAGAAGTAGATTTTTAAAAGATGCCATTAATTTTGCACTAATTTGTGTTTATCTCCCCTTGCAGGATGGCATGGCCCTTCATTTGAATAAACTTGAATCCCCTTTATCCAAGGATGCTTTGTGAAAAGTTCGGTTCAAATTTACCCAGTGGTTCTTGAGAAGAAGTCAAAAATGTCGAAAGTTTGCTGACAGATGGATTGAAAGTCGGATAGCTAGAAAGATGTACTACATGGACAAAATGTGATTGGAAATGCAATTTGGCAATAAACATGTACATGTAGACTTTTTGTCTGTCTATTCTAAATCACAGAGCCAATTGTCTGAAGAAACACAGGTACTAATAAAATATTTTCCTGTGATGCAAGCTATACCGTATAATCCCTATTAACCATCCCTGCCCCTATAAGCGCCCCCTTAGGTATTTTTCAATTGTCATGAAATAAGGGCTCCCTGTACAGTGATTAAAATCAACTAGAATCATATAAAAAAAATTGAAGAATAAGTGAAAATGAAATTTGTCCATTTTCCAAATTCTCAACAGAAAATGAATAATTAAGCATAATTTGAGTGGATTATCTTACTTTAAGTAAATTAAGTAAATAGGTTAGACATTATTTTAGTGGTTCCTTTTATCTATTTATTTTTCAAAAAAATTTTGAAGTTAAAATATGACATTAAATATTATAAACTAATTAAAGAGAATCCCAAAATAACCGCCCCCTTTTTGCAATTTTCTAAGTGCCCGGGGCGGTTAATACGGATTATACGGTAATTAGAACATTATGTCACTCTACAGATTTGTCATTTCTCATATTATTATGCATCCAGAGCAAAGTTCATCAGAAGGAATTGCTTGGGAAAATTTTCTCAAGTGACTGACTTCTTGGAAGGTCTTGGTGTTCAACAATTACTAACAACTCTATAATTCCTGATCAGATGCCAGATACAGCTGTATTGTCAGAAAACCCATGACAGATTTCTTTATCTAGGACAAGTGTTACGAGCAACTTCTTTTTTTATATATCATATGCATTCATTGCCTTCATTATATTATAGTACATCTGAGTCTAGATTCTGTCTGTCGAGCAATGAATCAGGGAAAAAGGCTCATGCATGGACAAGAATGCATACCTGAAAGAATTATCAGATATCTGGAGCCAGGAGGAATTAAAATTATTAACAACCTGTATAATATTGAACATGCTTATGTCCTAGCTTGAATATTGTGTGAAAATTTGCTTATATATCAACAATTAATTAAAGCATTCTTTTTAATATCAAAAATATTTCTTTGTAAAAATTTTCACCCAAATTAATCATGCAAAGCCTATCTCTAAAGATATAGTGAACGTATTATTTTTTAGTATACTGTATTCTTGTATTTTTTGGAAAGGGTAATTTTAATTAATTTGCTTTCTTTTACAAAAAGTATACTCATTTCTTAATTATATCCCTTACCTCAAATTCATGGGACCATTAGATTAGTTTATCATACCCATAAATTGTTCACTGAGTTTATTCAACCTTCACAAAAATTTAAGAAATCTAGGCAATTTATTAATTTCAAATCAAATCAAGTTAATAATTACTTTCACTGACTTAGCTCAAACATGTACAACTAAGACTTTCTATAGTTTTTGTTTTTTTCAATTTGAATCAGTTTTGCCCTAAATAATGCAGCTAAAATATATAAAATGGAAGTTTTGAAGATAATATTACATACAAAATTACAGATACATTATTACATGCATATGTATTTACAAGTCCCAGGCCAAAGGACTGAAAATCAAATTATTTAAATTCCTCCCCAGATAGGACGACAAGAATACAGGAAAATATATAATTAGTGAGTAGTAATAATTTTATATAGCCTCACTACATCCTATAGTATTTTAAGAAAAATAGGTCGTATAAGTTGAGAGCACACTGTCAGTAACTACTGAAAGTATAGTGTTACTGTGTTACGAACATGCAATACATGCATGCATGCATTTCATTATACATTAAATCTTCCATCTATAAAGTTGACAAAATGACTTAATATTATTAGAAGGTTAATTTCATTTCATCACAACCATAAAAATAATGATTACATCCACATTAAATCATTTTGATTTTAATGTGAACACCAGCAATTAACCTGTGTGCATGTGGTGGTCAGTGGGGTCCGATCGCTGGTGGCCAGATAGATCAGAGTTAGAGTACCTGACCAGAGAATCAGGGGGGCCCTGGTTTGAATCTGGTCCACTGCATTTTTCTCCTTTGCTGTTACAGTTGGTGCTGTGCCATGCCCTGGAACTGACAGGTGAGGGCTGCAAGGCCTGCCAAGAATGAGTCTCCGTTGGCGTCTTTGAGGGACCATTTAAGACCTTTAAGGAGGGAGGAATGTGGCATTCAGCCGGATTTGATCACTGATGGCTAGATAGCTCAGTCAGAGGAGCACCTGACTAGAGATTCAGAGGCCTGGGTTCGAATCCGGTCTGGTACACTGCATGCATTTTTCTCCTCTCCTGTTACATGTGTAAGGTGTATGTTAAATCATGCAAGAATTTCTATCAAACTGCTAGCGATGGATCATTTCAAAGCACTTAAGTGTAATCATCCACACCTTAAGCATGTTAAGCTCAAGTTTTACTGCAAAGTTCTTGAAAGAAGTGGACACTACAGGATGGCCAATTGGCCATGGGGTTGTGGGTCATACTGTTAGTGGATCTAGGCTAGAAAAAATATTACTATATCGAGAAAAACAATTAATTCCTCTCTAATCTATGAAAAAGAACAAACCATTATCATGATTAGGCCTACAGTATAGTTGCTTGGCAAGTTAACTTCATAAAGTTTCGTAACCATTGTCCATCGAGTCAGCTGATTCTGTCAAAATCTGTCAAAGTTACATCATTTTACCAAATAAACACCACATAAATACCTGTTGTAAACGCTCCAAATCAGTTCTTCTCTCTGCAAACTCCTAGAAATTTTTGAGAATAAAGAAAACTGTAGGATTTTGCCATCTTATTGCCTTGCCAGCTTCTTCGGTCCAAATGCGAAAATATTTAGGTCAGTGGGATAGAGTCGCAAAAGGAAAGCATTGCGTACGTGCATCGAAATTCACGATAAAGTTCAAATAAACCAATAATCACAATTGTTATCAAATTTATCGACTATTTAAAAGTTACACAAGCATGTTTATTTAGATAAAATATCAAACAATGGGTAAAAATATAGCGACAACAGTGTTTATTTCGAACCTATTTTCGGTATGTGACCTAGAATTGACACGGAAATAACGCGGGAAATTTTCATGGTCTTCATTAACTTGATCAAGAGCGCAAGTAAATGCAGTGTGTTTGCGTTATTTAAACCGGTAAGCACATTAAAAAAAATGAGTGGGCAGGCGAAAATTTCGGCTTTCTTCACACAGTCTACCAAGCGGACGATCAACAATGTCAATAATGGAGAAATCGGAGAAACAGTGGTAAGGGGGGAGGGGCGGGGGTATTGACTGCCTAAATATATTGTGCAGTTCCATTTCTTGATAATATGTATAGTTTTGTAGTGCAACATTTAGGTTTCAAACAAGGCCACAAGCAGTCCAAGTCCCAAGATTTGGACAGTATTAGCTGTTGAAAATGATGTAATTTTAGCTCACCTGAGCTGTCTCTGATCAAAGAAAGTCTGTTGACAGTGTTGTTCTTCTGCATTATATTCTGCATTCTGTTGTACATCTCTTAATAAAGCTTTATTATCTTGATTTAACTATTTTATGACATCAACTGTCAGTCACTGCATGGTTACAGATGCTTTTTAAGATATGATATATAAGTATACTAGTCGATTGTCTTAATTGACAGTCTTCATGGTTTTCAACTTGAGTTGATGTTTTCCCATGAAGGTCCAGGAAAGTGAACCTACTGTCAACATGATGTAATGTATACCAATATTGTTTTATGTAGTTGATGATGCTGAATTACTATCCAATATTTTCAATTTCTGTTTTTAGCCTAAAACACCAAGCCCAAAGAAGCTCAAAATGGATGAAAAAGGGGAAGATGTCTCATCAATGAAAGAGAATATAGAAAACAGTCCCAACAGCAATGTACCATCAGCCCCTTTATCTCCTGAACAAAAAGACAGGATAGAACAGAACAAGTTAGCAGCCAGAGCTAGACTAGCATCCAAGACATCTAATGGTCTACTGGTCGATGTAGGACCATCGTGGTTCAAAGCCCTGGAGAGTGAATTCTCAAAGGAGTATTTTACCAATGTGAGTATGTATCATGCAAACTTGAAAGTGCAGCAATTTCTAAAAGACTTCCATTCCAGATTGAATTTTTTTTCTGGTGTTATATCTTTCAAGAATGCATATTATGTCTTTGTTAATGATTGTATATTCTTCAAGTACATATTTCTGGTATGTTAATAAATTGTTTATTGATTAACTTCTAAATTTTAGCTTTCAAGGTTTGTGATGTCTGAAAGAAGCAAGCATACAATATATCCCCCAGTCCATGATGTGTTTAGCTGGACCAACTACTGCAGTATTGATAAAGTAAGGCTTTCTACAGGTTCAAGAAAAAACCTCCTTGACAAAACTAAATATGACAAGACTAGAAGCATTCATGATTTAAAGATGATCTTGGATTTTACAAGCAAGATTTTGATAAGTTGATTGAGATGTATCAAATGAATATAGTTTTTCAACTTTCATTGCACAAATGAGGTATAAAAAGTAAAATTGTCTTGTAGCATGATAAAGAATTTCCAGTTCATTTAAGAGTTTTGTGTTCACAGGTTAAATTGGTCATCCTAGGACAGGACCCTTATCATGGACCCAAACAAGCTCATGGTCAGTGCTTATTATCCCTCCCCTCACAACAAAGTTGAGGGGATATATAACTCATTTGTGAGTGCGTAACAAAAGTTATATATATAATAACAAGATTGATTTGCCCTTTTGAGAGGATGCTCCACTTTGTGGTTTCCTTCTTGGTTTCAAAGTTTTGAGACTAAAAAACAATGATCTTTAATAAAATAGCTCTCTGGAAGATTTAAACAAGCTATATATTGACAAAAACTGATACTCCTAATTTACCATACTAAATGGATCAAAGAGCTAATGCACCGTAATACATGTACTACATTTAGTAGACTCAGAGAATTTTTCAAAGCAAGACAGACAGAATGAGAATATATGCAAAATCACTGAAAATTTATGCATATAATGATGAGATTCTTAAAATACCTGCTATTTAAGTTAATGTTAAGAATTATCTGGAATATATGTACCTTTAATAATATCTCTGATATTGCAGGTCTGTGTTTTAGTGTCCAAAAGGGAGTGCCACCACCACCAAGGTAATTAATGTTAATGTCATTTATCATGCTGTGCTGATCACATACATATTGCTGCTTAAGTATCTGCAGTTTCTTATATGTACATGTAGCTTTTCAAGTTCATCTCTGCATTGTAAATTCAGGAGATCAAAGTTTTTAGATGGATCTAACTTTAACTGACTCTGTTAGGGATTATTAGCTCACCTGAGCTGAAAGCTCAAGTGAGATTTTCTGATCACCTGTTGTTTGTTGTCCATCAGTCTACTTTTCACATTTTCATCTTCTTCTCAATTTAAATAGCCACTGGGCCAGTTTTAAACATATTTGGTACAAAAAAAAAATTGGGTTGAAACTTTCAAGAACCACTGGGCCAACTGCAGAAAAGTTTAAATTTATGTGAGAGCATTGTGGGGTATTGATTCTATATTGTTCAAATTATGACTCTGAGAGTAGGTAGGTCCACAATAAGGAATTAAGTTAAACATTGAAATATATAGGAAAAGTATCTTAAAAGCTTCTCAAGTATTGCCAAGCCAGAAAAGCTGAAACTTATGTAAGAGCATCCTGGGATAGTGTACATTCTCAGTTGTTCAAGTAATGACCCTGGGATAGGATGGGGCCATAACAAGGAATCTAAGTTTCACATCTAAATATTTTGGAAACAATCCTTAAAAACCTTCTCTCAAGAACCACTGGGCCAGAAAAGCTGAAACTTATGTGAAAGCATCCTAGGGGGGATTCTAAATTGTTCATCTATGACCCAGGGGTAGGATAGGGCCATAATGAGTATTACAAGGGGAAACTCTAATCCAAAGTTACTCAGGTGAGCATTGTGGCCCATTGGTCCCTTTGATACAAGAAGTTTATTTATATATTATAGATTGACTGTTTGTGTTCAGTAATTTATACCTCTAGTTTCATTATTTTTTCCAGTTTACAAAATATGTACAAGGCCCTCTCAGAAGACATACCTGGATTTTCCCATCCTGGACATGGTACTCTCATAGGATGGGCAAACCAAGGTCAGTTTACTATACAACACATTTTTACGACATTCTTGAAATATAAAACTTGATATATTTTGATTAAATAATAAATATAATACATTTTTCACAGTCTTTGTTTCCGGCGTCCAGGTCTGTTGTAAACTTTTTTCACATTAAAAGACTTCATCTTTACAAATTTTTTCTACGTCCGGTAACCAAATAAACCAAACTTGCCACAAAGCATCCTTGGGTGAAGGGGATTCAAGTCTTTTCAAATAAAGGGCCACGACCAACAATAAATTTGTAAGGGGAGATACTTATATTAAAGTGAAAATTTGATTATTAAATGTTTTAAAAATCTTCCAACATAGAACCACTGTGCCAGGAAAGATGAAACTTATCCGGGAAACATCCTCAGGTAATGTAGATTTAAATTTGTTCAAATCATGTCCCCCAGGGGTAGGCGGGGCCATAATGGTATTACAAGGGGAAAGTTTTATATAGAAATATATAGGAAAATTCTTTAAAAATCTTCTTTGATACAACAACAAACCAATAATTGACATATTTATATGGTAATGCATCCTCTAGTTTCAGTGTATATTCAAGTTTTTACAAAATATGTATAAGGCCCCCGGGGGTAGGGCGGGGCCTGGATTTTTCCGATTTAAACTTTTCAATAGTAAACCAATTTCTACTTTTTCCTAGCCACAATGCTCAGGTGATCGATGTGGCCCATGGGCCTCTTGTTTCGGGAAGGGGGGGGGGGTTACTCCTTCAAGTTAAAGCCTGCCCTCGGTTTATTTATAGAAAGTGTCTTTTTAAAAATGGTTGCCAATTAAAGTTTGTTTGTATCTTCATTAAAATTCTATTATAGGAGTCCTGCTTTTGAATGCCTGTCTGACGGTGAGGGCGGGGCAGGCTAACTCCCACAAAGACCAGGGCTGGGAGAAGTTTACTGACGCTGTCATATCGTATCTAAACAAAAACAAACGAGGACTGGTGTTTATTTTGTGGGGATCCTATGCTCAGAAGAAAGGAGCACATATTGACAAGGTGATTTCTGTTTTACATTTGTAGTTATATTGATAGAAAGAATCTGTGCTCTTTTCTAATATTGAAGAGCATATATTGTACCTTGAAGTTGTTTACAATAAAGTGTTTCCTCTGTACACATTGAAAATTACAAGAATGCAATGTTCTTTCATCAGTGCTGCAGTATATTTACATGTATTTCATCACTTATGCACAGTGATCTTTAGTTTCATTCACATATTAGACAAATTGTATCTGCCATTCATTATTTTGAACTTACTCGTCAACTGTTGGAGTGCAATGTTTATTTAATTGTCAGAAGTCAAATGAGGATTCAGTCTTCAATACTTGAGTGTATACATTTGCTTTACTTGATGTCCGTTTAAAATACTAATTGGTTTATTAAACACAATTAATTACAGAAGAAGCATCACGTGTTGACCGGTGTCCACCCCTCGCCGCTCTCTGCTCACCGGGGATTCTTCAGCTGTAAACATTTCTCAAAGTGTAACGAACTTCTTAAAAAGGAGGGGAAATCGGCCATCGATTGGAGTCATCTCCCACCACAAAGTTAGATCAATACACAAAAGTGGGGAACTTCATTCATAAAGACATAGTAACTCTTCATAATCATGTAGCACATGTTGTCATTATTCATTCGTCAATAGTTTTATTAGCTCAGCTGAGTCAGAGCGTAACATAAAGTGAGCTTATCTGATCAGACTGATTTTAACTGTTGTCATTTGATGTCTGGCTGGGAATTTTCACATTTTCTAATTTTTGAAAAAAAATTTCTCTGATCCTAGATTGGATATTTGAGAGGGAGGGGGTTATCTTGCATGTATTGTTAATATTTTTATCCAGAGGATTTCTATTAAAAAAATTAAAGAATATTATAGCCCTTACAGTTGCAGAGCATTACAGTTATGCTCTAATTATGCTTTCACAAAGTGATTTATGAATTGTTCCATGCATGCAGAAAAGCTGCTAACCATTATATTGGAAATCCAAAATGTTCTGTTTTTATATTATGCTGGAGATTTAATCAATTTTTTTTTGTTACAAGACAAAGTTTTGTCACTATTGTTGATTTAAACTGCTTTAATAGTACTATAAAGTGAAGTTGAATTTTTAAATAAAATACTTGAAATCTTTTAAGTTTTGCTTCAACATCTTTGTCAAGGGATAGAATGTACTGTAAGGAACAGAATGTGCAGTACCTCAGATGTAAGCCCCCCACAGTTGTAGTCTTATTGCCCACAATTGTAGATATATTTATTGCAATATATTGCAGGTCAACAACTCTCAATGAAATCAGATAGACTTGATCGTACTATTGGTTATAAGGAACATTATACTATTTATTGCTGTTGTAAAGTTTCAAGTCCCAATTGCTACTTATCTCTTCCTTTGTTATTAAAGTACAAACCAGTCGAGCTTCAGTCTTGACAGAGACTTCTGGTTCACTTTAAAAGAGAATAAAAGAAATTCAAAAATTAACAATGTGGTAGTGAGTCTTTAATATCAACAATATTCATCAAATATATATATTACTTTGTTTGAAAATGTCTTTAAAACATGTAACAACTAACTCTAATTTGGCTCACTTGAATACATATACATTGTACAGTTAATTCTGCAAGTCTATAGCAGAGAAATTTTCCAGTCAAAAGGCTTCTTACAGCAGAGCAGAAAAAAATCATGCATATTGATTCATTTATATCGAAGAAGAAATGCTTTATGATATTTGTTATAGAAAAAAATGTCATGCAATAATTGTTAAAGAATTGAACATGCATAAACAAAGACATATCACTGTCTGCAATATTTAGACATTAGAAATAACCACTCCATGCTGTATTTTTCACTGCTTGCGACGTTTTGACATCCTTACAGGGGAATCATATGGACGCCTCCTCTTATTCCTGGTTTTCCCAGGACTGGCTGATGTATTTTCAGATTCTAGGACGATTTTCTTTGAACTTATTGTGGCATCTCCTGATTCTAAGCTCTGGAGACCTTTAGCGTAATGGCGTTTTGTAGAGTTTAATGATTTCTGAATTTTCACAGGATGTTGTGAAGAATCGGAGCTGTTGCATATCTCATTCTTTTCATCGTCTGTTGAGGTATCACCATCTTCTAAGATTTCTGACATCTGAGCACTGCTGATTTTGGTTGAGAATGTCTGCAATTCATCTGTTTCCTTCAAGGATGGGGTTTTTTGTATAAGATGCAGTTTTTCACAAGAAGTGGAGGACATTTTCTCTGCATTATCTATCACAATTTCAAAATGCTGAAATTCTTCTTTAGGTTCATTGTCACAATCTTGTTCTTCTTCCAAAATTTGCATATCTGTGTCTTCCTGAGTTTTATATTCTCTTTTGTCTTTCTCTCTTATTTCTTGTTTGATTTCAGAGCTTTCTCCTAAATCTGCACTCATAACTTCTCTTGCAGTAGCTTCAGCTTCAGCTAACTGTTCTTCAACATCTTCCAATTCCCCACTTGTTGCTTCTGACTCAATGTTCTCATTTCTAGCCTCAGATTTTTCTTTAACCTCATTCAAAGGAATGTCCCCATCAGTGACTGTTTCAGATTCGTTAGAACTTGCAGTTATAAGGGTACTTGTGTCTGCTACATTGTTATTTGCATCATTTATCTTACATTCCTGATTAATTTCTATTTTGCCATCACATACAATTTTACTGGATTCTTCATTTATTTGTCCATCTTCACCCTGATTTCTACTGTGTAATTGATCCTCTTTAGTTTTATTGACTTCCAACAACTCCTCTTTGTTTAAATCACCAGTTGCATTTTCATTGTCCTTTAGCAGATCCTCTCTGTTTTGGTTCTTTGCTTTGTCAATATCCTCCAATATCTCACCCCTGTTTGGATCTTTAGCTGTAGTTTCATCATCCTCTAATGACTTTTCATTCTGGTCTTCTGTTTTATTGTCTTTGTCCTCCAACAGCACATCTTTGGTTTTATTTTTATTTTTTCCCAACAGCTCTTCTCTGTTTGATTCAGTTGCTTCTTCTCTATTTGATACAGTTGATTCGTCTGTCATTTCCACACTGCACTGTGTTTGGCTTATGGAAGAAGATGACGTCTTGGGACGGAATTGTGACATCCACACTTCATTTTCCAATAATCCCTCAATGATTTTGTAGGAACGTTTCTTGATTGGTCTGTTGTTCTCAACCTGATATTTGGAGACTTGGAAATTATCATTTGATGCAGAAGGCTGAACATACAATGGTTGCACATCTGCCTGTGGATACAAATATGGTACAGCAGGCTCATTGTATCCAGGTACAGTTGTGGACTCGTAAGCTTCCAAATCTCCATGAAGAGCATTTACAGCATTTGACATTATGGAACCAAATTCGATGCCACCTGTCTTCTCAGGATTTTTTGGCATTGTGGGGGGTCCACATACGTTAACAGAGTCATCCGTATAATACATAGGAATACTGGTGACATTGCGGTTTTCAAAGTTTTTAACCATGGTCCCATTTCCATTTCCTGATGAAGTTTCTTTTGAGCTTAGTTCTTGTGGCACAAATGAACTTTTGTCCCCTGTATTTTGCATAGCTTGTATAACTTCTGTCTGTTGCATTGGAGTTTCCTGGCATTGAGCAGATGTAGAAAGTTGCAATGTTGTACCATCTTGAGATACTGAACTAGAAGATGGTGTTGTTTTTGTAGACAGTACTAAATCATCCTGTTGGTCATGGCCCAGTTCTAGGGACAAGTACTTGTTCTGTTTGTTACCACTAGCTGTAGAGGATGCAGGCCACATTGAAGCACTGGTATTACTGCCCTGATTTCTACTTAGAGTGTTTGATGCTGGCGAGGGGCAGATTTCCAGATCACTAGGGCACTGTTTAACATTGGAGAAATAGTTAACGCTCTGTTTACCTGCTCCATTGTTATGACCATCATCTAAGTACTGTTGCCATCTGTTAAATAAAAGAAAAAGTATAAATTGTCATTATTAAGGGCTTTTTTTTTTTTACATGGTCACAAGTCACCTTATTGAGATACATTTTCCTTCATCATGCGTCAACAGAATTTGGTATATTTACTAAGTTCACATATGATTCAAAGTAACAATGAATGAAAAACACTTTGCTCAGTTATTATCAATTGATTATTATTATAAGGGTGTTCATTATAAATGTGTTTTACTGTACACATATAAAGTAAGTGAGATTATGGCATGGACCTTAATGAGTACTGGGTACTTACCCGTTAACGTCGACTTGAAGCTCTGTGGCCCGGATTTGATTGATGTAATTGTCAAAGTAGAATGGAGCATATGGATCAGATAAATCTGTTTTGGAGTAAACAGTATCTGGCACTGTACCTATAGAAAAATAATATTGAAAAAAAATCACATTCAAGACAGATATCTTCAAGCAAACATTTTTAAGTGGTATAATTTTGCAAGTGTCATAAAAAAATGTTAAAATGAAGTTAAAGATACTTTTACCTTCATACAAAAGATGTGTCTGAGGTGTTTGTTCTACAGGTGGGAAAGGGAATGGCCAAAGAGGGTCTGCCTTGCCATTCATGTTGGGTAAATTTGGTATGGCTATTGGGAAGTGAAGTTGATCAGAGGAATTGCTGAAATTATCAAGATAAAAAATAATAGAACTATATCTATAGGATGTGGGTCCAATAGAAGTAAATGTACAACAGGAAAATTTGTATTGTATGAAGTTTGAAGAAAATACTTTGAATTTTCTTTTTAAAAATAAAACTGAGTTGTATACACAATAAAGAGTAGAGGTCAAAGTTCATTGGCAAGACTGGTGAAAATAAAGAGTTGATAATTACTAACCAAATAATGTATCAGTGCAAGAGCGTACATTAAATAATATCTGGAATAGATACTTTGAGCTACACCAAATTTGACAAATGTGAGGTCAAGGTCAAAGGAAAGGTCAACAATGTTAATGAAGTTGAATATCTTTCCCCAACATGTAGCAGCATGAAGTTTGATAATTATACCTTGATTTGTTTCTTGAAAACTTAGCTGACCAAAAATTACATAAAAGAGAGTTCAAGGTAAAAGGAATGATCAAGGTCAAAAATGTTAATGCAATTGTGTATCTCTCGTCACTCATCAGTATGGATAGGTAAACAGTTTCTGGATAAAGTTTGAAAAAAATTATCTTGTATACTTTCTTTGAAACTAATCTTACTACAGATTTGAAGTCAATGTCAAAGAAAGGTCATTACAAAAAATGCATATGTCATTGGAAAGCTGTCATCAATGTGTATAAGCTTAAAAAGTTTGATAATAAAATATCTTTGACTTTTACTTTGAAATTTAGCTAAACATAAATTTCATTCTGAAGATAATTTCAAAGGAAAGAACAACAAGCTTGTGAAGCTATCACCATTTTGTATCAGCATGCAAGTTTGATTAAAATATCTTAAATAGTTCTTTGAAAGTGAGCTTATTTTAAGACGTTCATTGAAACCGAGCTTAATACTGTTTATAAAGTAAGTGAAGTCAAGCTTAAAAGAAAGGCAAGATCAAAAATGTTGATGCAGTATAACAACTCTGATCAATGTGTATACATACATAAACAGATAAGGTTTGATAAAAATATTTTAAAAATTCTTTGAAATTAACATCATAAAGGACAAGGTCGAAGGGAAGATAGAGGTGAAAAATAATTAATTCACTTAAATATCTTTCATTAATATGTATCAACAAATGAAATTTGATAATAATATCAGGAGTATTTATGAGTAACATACATTAAAGAAAAAAGAGGTCAAGGTCAAATAAAAGTGAAGGTCAAAATACTGTAGTATATGAAAGAAGTTCAATAGTTCTTATCAGTACGTGTAAGTAAATATGGTTTGAAATTTAAAGTTTCTTTGAAATTAAGCTATTGGGTCACTTTTCTGTAAATTTTTAAAACACAAATAAGGTGAGGTCAAGGTCAAAGGAAAGATCAAGGTACAAAATGTTCAAGCCTTTACAACCTTCAGAATGAAAGAATAAGTGAGCAATTTCACATACCCCACACTCCCTCAAAACTCAAAAGTGCCGAAATTCCTGGAAAAAATAAAGGAATCGGAATTTCCTTGTAATATTCACATCTACACAATGTGTCCTAAATATCTGCTAAGTTTGAAGATATTCTGTGCAGTGGTTTGAAGAGGAGTTGCGCTGACAAACTGTTCATCTCTTTAATGAAGATATGGCCAAAAATCTAAGTTGAAAAGTGCCTATTTCCCGGAAAAATAAAGGAATTGGAATTTCTTGGTAATATGCACATCTACACATTACGTCCTAAATACTCAGTATCTGATAAGACGGACGAAATTCTGTGCAGCGCCGAGCGGTTTAAAAGGAGTTGCGCTGACAAACTGTTCGTCTCTGTAATCAAGATATGGCCAAAATTCTAAATTGAAAAGTACCGAAATTCCTAGAAAAAATAAAGGAATCGGAATTTTCCTGGTAATATGCACATTTACAGATTGTGTCCTAAATATATGCAAAGTTTGATCAAATTCTGTGAGGCAGTTTATGAGTAGTTGCGCTAACAAACTGTTCATCCCTATATTCAAGGTATGACCTAAATTCTAAGTTGAAAAGGGCCGAAATTCCCGGAAAAAATAAAGGAATTGCAATTTCCTGGTAATATGCACATCTACACATTGTATCTTAAATATGTGCAAAGTTTGATGAAATTCTGTGAAGCGGTTTATAAGGAGCTGCGCTGACAAAAAAAAAAAAAAAAAAAAAGGACTGACACACTCAAAAACATTTTACCTCCCGCAACTTGTTGCATGGGGTATAAAAATATGTAATAGTCTATCCAAAATACAGAAGAATTAAACCTTTGGAGCTTGTTCCTAGTCGTCTGCTTTGATTGTGACGTCAGGTCAGCTACATGGCCCTTCTGCTGAGAGACCGATTGATTCATCATGGTCCATGACTGATGGTTCGGGGGTTTCTGTGTTTCCAAAGTCAGAAACTGTTGTTGAGTGTGTTTGCCTAGTTGATTTCCATGCTTTGTCAATGGCTCAGCTGCCTCAGCAACTGTTGGTGTAACAAGTGGTCTCGTCGTTGGAATTAGAGAAATAGGCGTTGAGCCTGGTATGTAGTCTGCATAATTATATATAATGTAGAAATGATATCATTGTTTCAAATCAGAATTTCAATAAACAATTTTTGGTACTTTTAGAATTAATACATATATTTCGATATTTTCCTTTTATATGAAAAGAGCTGTCACTCGTTAATTGATTTATCTTCATAACCTACATGTACAAATATAAATTGGAAACTTTTACTCTGTTTATATTAAGCTTGAAAGCATTAATTCTGACTGCATATTTTTGGACATACTGTATTGCATGACAACTGAATTTGGACGACCAGGTCGATCGATTTGATTGGTCACTTTAGCTCCATGGAAATCCCCTGTTGGTTGCACCTTCTGTGAAGCAGTGGTGAGTGGAGCCATATGATGAGCAACATTTCCGCTTGTTGCAGGAGCTTTGGTGGTTCTTTCACCTAAAAATAATGGCAAAGCATTTCACTCAAGGGCAAAATAATTAGTCATGTACCTAAATTTATTCGTAAAATTAGATATTTTTGATCAACTATTCTAGAAAAATTCATACCTGGTTGTATTTCAGGACGGTTCTGTACATATGTTGCAATGTTTCTTAATTTTTCAGAGGACATCAATTCTTGCTTGAATTGGTGGAAGGATGGAATAGGGTTCTGGTTGTGTACTTGAGAACTCGATGTAACAACAACTTGCTTCACCGTAGACTGTATTGTCTGAGCGTCAATCTTAGATTCTTGTTGTTGTTTTTGTTGATCTAACGTCATTAAGTTTTGTGTTGGTTTCACCTGAATCTTCGGCTGTGTATTTTCTAAGCTCTCGGAAAATTTAGATGTAGCGGTTTCTTTGGACGTCTTACTCTCATCTACCTTTGGTTCTGATGTAGTGGTGTCGTCACCCGATTTCTCGTCTTGTTGGGTTGCCGGTGCAATCGGACGATATTTCGATTCTTTATTTCCAGTTTCTTTGCCACTAGCTGCCTCTTTATTGTTAACAAACCTTTGCCACAATCGAGTGTGCTGTGCATCTTTCTGGTTCTGGCGCTTCGTGATGTTTGGCTGATACACCCAACCTTTAAAAAGATCCAGAGAGTCGATTAAGAATGATCAAATTGCGAAACACTTCACACTTTGACAAAATAATTGTTTTCTTTGTTTGTTTTGTTCTGATCCTGTTCTCCGTTGCAGTATAGTCAAAATATCAAAGTTATTAAGTAATGTACGAAGAAAATTTTACGTTGGTCGTGAAAAAGTTCTAGAAGCGCCAAGCTAAAAAGTTTGGTAATAGTACCGAGTATTTTCAATAGTCATGTTGCAGACAGCAGATTTTATTTGATAAAATATGTCAAAAATGACAGTACCCAAAACAGAACTTAACCTAGACATTTTTGTTAAATCTGTATACCAAATTTCATTTCAGTATGTGCAACCTCTGGGAAGAAAATGAACGAAAACTGCAAATAATTGGACTTTTTTAAAAAGTATATACATGATCCAGGGGCATGTATACCAAATTTCATTTCAGTATGTGCAACCTGTGCGAAGATAATAAACGGAAACTCAGTGGACCGACAGACAGACCGATCTTACGAACGAACGACCGACAGACAACAGCAAAGCAATATTCCCTCCCTTTTTTGAAGGGGGGGGGGGTATGAGAAATATTAAAGTCGGAAAGTCCTAGCTCGATGCTCTTAATCTTCACCCACACACACTATAAATCCAATACATCAACATTTTTTAATTAATTTATGCAGTATACTTTACCAGGAAAGTCTCGCCTATGCTGATTTTTGATCCGCTCCGCCTCTAAGTAAAAGTACTGTTTCTCCGACGCGGGAAGATTAGCCCAGACCTGCCCAAGACCCACGCTGATCTCCGCATTGGAGGCGTTCGGCATTCGCTCCGCTAGCTTCCCTCGAAACTCCCTTGCCCACAACATGAATGCATTCATTGGACGCTTTATCTTTCCATTTCTATTCAGATAGTTTGTACCATTTTGGCGATACTCTATATTTGTCCCTGTAGAAACAGTAATTTCAACATGAGTATGATAAAACTATTGCTTCCTAATTAAATGACATCGTAATTACACCACGCAGAACTTTGCAGGGACGTAGCATCGTTTTTGAGAGTGATACAAAGGTACATTTAGGGCAGCCAAGGAAAGACTTTCTTGTTCAACCCCCCTCTTCCTGGAACGTTGTCTAAAATCGATTTTTTTTCCATTCTATTTCTTAGCGGATGGACCCCGTGGGGACCCGGGTTAGAATAGGTCCTCAGTACTCCCTTGCTTGTCGTAAAAGGCGACTAAATGTGGCGGTCCTTCGGATGAGACCGTATAAACCGAGGCCCCATGTCACAGCAGGTGTGGCACGATAAAGATCCCTCCCTGCTCAAAGGCCGTAAGTGCCGAGCATAGGCCTAAATTTGCAGCCCTTCACCGGCAATGGTGACGTCTCCATATCAGTGAAATATTCTGGAGAGGGACGTTAAACAGTATACAATCAATCAATCAATCTTAGCGGATGGGGGGTGGGGTCATCATCTTTCACACCAAAAAAGGTGCCGGGGGTCGCCCTTTCAATGAATCTTTAGTATAGTTTAGGTAACGTTTGGAAAAAAGTTGGGACACTGCTTCAACCCAACCCAACCCACCTATCCCCTTTCCGATGCTACGTTCCATTTTTGTTCCTTTTACGGTAAATTTTAATAAAAGAAAGTTTTTTTTTAATTATTCATTCCAAACTATTATAAACTTCCAAAATTTTGTGATTTAGAAAAAAAATATAACAATCGAATACAGTAGGGTAAATTCATGACCTATGCTTTTTTTTTCAGAATAATTTATGAATAAGGTGAAAAAATTTGCATCTTCTGCAACATTGAAATTCATTATGTCAAGAATTCATTGCGAGACATTATGATAAGATTTGAAGTTCAGGGTTGAAATTTGTAAGTAATGAATTTATTTCACAGATAGGCCTAAATTATAAAGATCATTTGTATTTTTTTTTCTTCTACCCGTATCGAAACCCCCTTTTTTCTGAGTCTTTATTCCGTTTTATATCTTCAACTATCTAATCTATTGACCGAAATCATATAATCTGAAGTCACCTGGCATAATTTTTGGTATACTTTTTCTCTGTTCCTGGCCATCATCACCAATTCTAATTTCTTGATTGCCTATTGCGGATCTTAACCCACCGTCTGGGGTAACGAGATAAATTTGTCCATTATGGCTGGCTTGAAAGTTAGGGGATGGAGTTTTTTCAGGCTTCACAGAAGCTTCGGGTTTCATGTTTGCTTGCTGCAGTGACGTTTTCTGGGTGCCACTTGATGTTACATTCTCGGATAAGGTGGGATTCGTGTTGGTTCCGTCAGTTCGAGTCCCTGCCAATCCTGAGGATAATACGACGTTACCCTTTACGTTTATCTTCAGTTTTTCCACAGTCTCCTCGGATAATTGCCTTCCGTCTTTGTCAAAATAATAATACTTTACCGTGTTTGGTTTATGAGTCTTATTTCTGTTTTCGATACCAGAATCTTTACTTTTCTTTCCCATTTCTGTGCTTTCTTTATCTTTCGATTTCATCTCCCCAGAAAGTCGGTAAATTATGACGTCATAATATATAGTTGGTGACGTAACAAATAAACGCAACTAACCGCGAAACTGTAATAAATGTGTTGTCACGTGTGTTTGTTTACATCGCTTGAAAACATTCAAGATCGACGATGAAATGGGTGAAAATAATTTAAATGAAGACGAATTTCCAACTTTTACTTATATTAACGATTTTAAAGATCTTAGGGTTCTGAAAACGTGTTTACGGATGCCATCAGCAACATCTACTCATATAGCCAAAGAGGATTTAGAAATTGCTATTCAAACAGGAATTATAAAATCCAACAGAATAAAATTTCTTGACATAACGCCCAACCGGACGGCCATGAAGGTAAGTTTTTTTTTTGTTTTAAATTATTTTTTAAAGCGTTTAGAGCATTAAAGACTTTTAAAATATGAATTAAGAGTTGAAGTTATTGAATCCCAATTGTATTGATAAAAGAGTTGATTAACAAATCACTCCTGGATTATTCAGAGTAAATGGATTTATATTTGATAAAGTAAGTCAAAAATAACATTGGATCCCTGTTATAAACGCGCGCTCTCCTCATGTGCATGATAAGGGAAGTCATACAACAAGGAACCCCCCCCCCCTCCCATTTTTTAGGGTATGTTTTAAAGTATTTTTTAGATAATTAATTTTATTTTGATATTTATATTGTTATACTTTAAATCAATTTATTGCTTGTCGAAGAATTTCTAAGTCGGATTAGGATCCCCCCACCCCGGACAAACTGAAAAAAATTCCGCACATGGCTTAAGGAGACCTCATATCCCTTTAATGATATTGCTGACAAAGTACTGGTTTTTGCCTAAAAAAGTTACAAGTACTTTGCATGCATTTTCTTTTCTTTCGAGACGTCTCGATCGATATGAGTGAACAATTCTCGAAAGAGGCGTTAAAACTATATATATGGCGTATCTCAGCTAAAAAAAAAATCGAAATTAAGCGTAGATTTACATGGTTTTTGTTATTTACGTTCAAATTTAAATTTTCACCTATTTTGAACTTAAATACCTCTACGTTTCTATTAGTTAAATTGACTTTAATCTATGTCTGATATTTATTTCTGTCGGAAATATATCGGTTATTGTTTTAAATCTACGATATCTATGAAACGCTATTGATTTGAATTGTGTAATTTTCAGGAAAGTTCTATCTTTATATAAAGTAACAAAACAAATAGAAAGATTTTTTAAATTTTAGTTAGTCTGAACTTATCAAAAATGCGCCATATATCACTTTAAACAACTTTCAAATCAATCAATTTTTTTCTCTCAAGACTAGGTGCATTTTCAGTTGTAGTTGTTGTTTTTGTTTGTTTTTTTCAGTTGTTTTTTTTTAGAAAGTATAGGACATATTGCTTTGCTGCTTCTGACTTTTAGTCGGTCTGTCTGTCTGTCGATCAGTCCACCAATAGTTTCCGTTCATTTTCTTTGCAGATATTGCACTTCACTGAAATGAAATTTTGTATGTACAGATTTATCATAATCAAATCGATCAATTTTTGACAGAGTTATGCGGCTTATGCCCCTTGGACATACATGTAAAAAAAATCCAATTACTTGCAGTTTTCAGGTGCTTACTGAAATGATATTTGGTATTCAGACGGTGTTAGGGGGTACGATCAAGCAATTCTTGACAGAGTTGTGTCATAAAGGTTTCACAAACATTTTGTTATTTTTGTCCAGGAACTTCTTAAGCATTTATTTGAAGTTTGCGGTAAGCTTTACGAGGATATTCCTGCCGTGTTTCGTCAGTCTCACGTGACCCTAGCCCTGTACCTGAAGCACTGTCTAATAAACAGAGAGACAAACGTGGAGGAATTTTCAAGAAGACATAAATACGTCCAATATGATGGTTTACTGAAAGAAAAAAGGGAAAATAAAGTTTTAAGCCACTTTGGAGTTTGAAGACTATTTGAACAATTGCTGATTAATTAATTAATTCAGAGTTTCTGTTTTACATTTTTTTTAATAAAAGAAAGTTAAGTTATGGATTTAAATTATTCTTTTGTTGCGTCACATTTTTAGAAAAATGTGTGCGGGAATGCTACATACGTATAATAGCATTGAACCATATTATCAGTATGACGCAGAACTGGTTCAACTTTTATATCAGTGTCTTGCAGATAAATTCACACGATGGATCATATGCTACCCCCACCTCCCCATCCCCACCCACACCGAAAGCTTTGTTGCTCGGGAAACATAAAAAAATTCCTCAATCTGCTCAGAAAGTTACTCCATCACTAGACTACAGCTCATTCAATTGATACATTCCAACCTATTGATCAGAATGTACAAAAAGTGTGTAGCATAATGGTATTTACCATTAATTAAGTAAACTCCATATTAATCAAACATCGATAAAAGGTATATTATTAAGGTAACGTAGCATTTCCTTCCACGCATTGAAGATGGATCAGTAAATATGATGCAGCTATATCAGCTGCTGATGCTGAACAGACGATCGATATTATACAACCGGTTACCTAGACTGGAGTCTGCAACAATGGGAGGGAATTGATCCCGTGTCTTAATACTTATAGAGATCTGGAAATTATTGAATGAATTGGAGGATCTTGACTCTTGCCCGGGGGATGAGCGACAACGGAGGATCAAATGTCGAGGAGAGCGACGAAGCCGATGATTTTCTTGATTACGATGCGGTTCTACGATGTCATATTTGTCATCACCTTTTCCGGAAGCCTCGGATTTTGCCATGCGGTCACACGTTCTGTGAGGAGTGTTTGATTCAGCTGAGGGATAAAACTGCAAGGGAGTGGCGGATGAAGTTCCCCCTAAACAACAAACGAGGAGATGGGGGGACACTCCATTGTCAGATTCCTGGATGCCAATATTCAATGAAGCTAATGAATTTGACACGTTGGGCGCCGAGGAACAGAGTTGCATCTGAAGCAATAAAGGTGTTGAAACGAAACAGTTTTGCACAAATGGTAAGATATTGATTCCAACTTATACAATGATAACAAAAATTGCATTAACTTTATCACATACAAGGTATTCTTATTTTGTCAAAACATACATATATTCTTGTCCATGTACCGAAAAAGGCATCATATAAACTAAAAAGATAGATTTCTTGTTTTTGGATAGGCATAGTGATAGACATATAATTCCCATGAATGTATAGTCAATCTGATTCACTTTACCGCAAGTCTGCAAATGCAAATGAATAATGTATGTAGTGAACTCTACTATTGATCACTTTATATCAGTGTCTGTTTGAAATACTTCTTTTTGCATAATCGTAATGACACACGTAATAACATACAAAACGCATGCAAATGCTCGTACTGATTGACACATGAGAGCAAAAGTATGCATTATTGTCATGACATCACTGATTAACACTGATTAACAAACACAAAAATTAATTCAACAAGATTTCTGTATCGATAGATCAACTCAAATTAATAGTAAAGGTTTACCCTAGATGAGGGTTTGGTTACTAGTAATTAATTTTGAGTTTTGGCTGTAAACTACACATTGTTTTATAAATCAAGCGTACTTAATATACATATAATGTATTTAAACGCTTTATATTAAAACTTTGCATCGCGAATTATGAGAGTATTCATAAAAAGAAACCACTAAATACAAAGTTTCCATTTGTAGGGTCCTACCAAAAGAATATCTGAAAACTCCTTAGATATGCTTGACTGTCATTCAAATCATTATGGAAAGACGCGTAGAAACCTCTGTATTACGACAGGGGAAGGTGGTAATGCAGAAATTGTCAGCAAAGTAGCCTATACAAATCATCGTTATAATAAATTTGCAATTGCCATGCAGTTACGTCATACTACACTTAATGGTGCCCCTCCACCAGGATACACCGATAATGTTGACGGAAAATCTTTCTGCACCAATGCTATTTATGACGCTATAATACAGAGTGGATTTGGATCGGCAAAAATGATACATGTTCCACCAAAGGCTGTCCAAGGATGGAGATCTTTTGCAGTTGTCTTTGGCATCCAAGCTATTGGTGAATGCTTCTCCTTTCAGTAAGATTTCAATCTTAAAATCTATTATGTTCGTTACTTCTGCGAGTGAAAGGAAAAATGAATGAAGTCTTCTGGAAAAGATTTTATTTTCATTGTGGATTTTCGCTATTGTCTTATTTATCATAAGAACACCACAGAAGGAATTTCGCTCCATAATGAAAATAAAAATTCGACATTTTTCGTGACGAAGATTTAAGAAGCTGTGATATATTGTTATGATGCTTGTTATTAATGTTTCATTTATTACTTAATAAAGCGGTGTAAAGGATATTTAGTTTTTGTGGATATGTTTTATAAATATGAAGTCGACTTGGAACCAGCCTTCGTTGAATTTTTAAGGGATTGATAATGATAAATTATTATTACCTGTGTCAAGGCCTTTACGATTCTTTTTTTTTTTTTTTTACTCTCTGACCTTGGACGTTTTGGCATAATTTTCATAAAATTTAATATGGTAAAATTTTGCACGAGAGAAGGATGGGCTTTCACAGTTCATATGTACATCATCATAGACATCACTACTATCACAACCTCAAGGCCTCAGTTTGACCTACTATAGTACTTCTTCAATCGCTTGGACTTATTTAAAGCTGCAGCCTTTGTGTGTGTGTGTGTGTGTGTGTGAGGGTGAGAGAGGGTGTGTGTGTGTGTGTGTATATATATATATATATATATATATATATATATATATATATATATATATATATATATATATATATATATATATATATATATATATATATATATATATATATATATATATATATATATATATATAATATATATTACAGCATTTTACATGTGACCTTTTCCAGTGCTAGCTGCAGAACTGTATCGTTATGGTTTCATATATTAGTCTTTGACCATAACGTCTCAGAGGAAAGTAGCAAATCAGAAATCTTTGGCTAGCGAAGATATGTAATACACAGTGTACTAAGATTTTTTTTATACCGTAGGACCGAATTCAGTTTAACTTTCAAGAACTGTTTATATCTTGGCCATACAAGAAACTTCTGCACCAGAACAAGGGACTTTCAAAATGTAAAAATTTTACATCATGGTCATTAATGAACAGACTACACAATTTAAAGGTGACATAAACCATTGCATCCATAAGACCCTGAACTAAGTCTCATATCATTATCATTTATCAATTTCTTTTAATGAACCATTGCAAAAGACATTGGTAAATTCAATTTTATTATCCAGCAGTAATATAACAGATTACAACATGCTGCCATAGTAACCAATATAGCAATAAAAGACTATAACTAACATACAACAGCAAAGTAAAAAAAATACCAGGTCAAATGTGTCTTCTATTCATCATTACTGAAATTATCAGAGGGAAATCTGCATCTTTGTATGAACTTTTTAAAATACTGTATATGATTTTAGCAGTATAAAATGTGTACTTAATTTTTAACCAAAAAAAGTATGATTAAATCAGTTTTTGTAACTGCAAATCCTGAAATTAAACATTTTACTTTGTTATTTTACAATTGAACAATGGAGCAGTTTTCAGTACTATAGGAAACACATTTGACATGGTCCTTAAGTAAAGGTAAAGCTTGCCTTTAGCTGTCAAAAAAAAATGATAACACTTCTGGTATAGTAGAAAAAACACAGTATAAAAGTAGCTTTTGAAACTGATTACAGTACATATGCTTAAGAATAAAGCTAAGCCCTGGCGCACAGGGGGAAAATTATGTCAATATATAAAGCTCCTCTTTAAGGTAAATTATGAAAGTACAAAATGTCAACCAACAAAAACAAACAAATGAAACAAAGAATTATGTTCCGTAATCACACAGTTTTAACATAAACTCTTTCTAGGAAAATATATCAAAGCTGCAGTTTATGGACCAGGCCCCGGGATCATGAAACAGACTTCGACTTAAGTCAAAATTTCAAATTACTATAAAATCTTTAAAACTTGTTAAAGGAAACTCATAATTTGCATACAACAGCAGACTGATGATACAAAATCGGAGAGCATTTTCATTTTGGGCTGCTTGACCTCTAAAGAAATTTCAGCATCTAAGACATTTTTTGACTTAAGCTTAAGATGCTTCATGATCCCGGGGCCAGATGAATGTTCCTTGATCTATAAATTTCTTTTCTTTTCTTTTCAGAATGGAGGTAGACAAGTGCTTCTAAAGCAAAACATTCTATATACCCCATTTCATACTCAGTTTTAAAGAATGGAAAAACTGATTTGAATGTTTTGTTTCTTTTTTACAAAACTTCTTAAATACCCTAAAACCGAGCTTCAGTAAAAAAATGAAATGTCATGGCAAAAACTTATATATTTAATGTAGATAAAACAGAAAAAGATTTTGAAACATACATGGAACTGTCCACTTTATTGAAAAGGAGCTGTACCTAGTGATTTCTATCAATCACTTCTATTTAAAATACATATATTTTTAAAGTCCTGAAAGTGGAAATGTTCATATAACATTTTATGTTTAATTGAAATGTTTGGTTCCCCCTCCCCAATAATTAACAAAAAAGATTTTTTAAAAAGAGAGAGCGTGATTAAATTTGTGTTGCATGTAATATACTAAATTCAAAATTGCAACAATAAATCTTTACATTTTCCACTAAATGATATTTCATAGTGTCTGTAATGGAATCATAAAAGTGTGAAATGCAGATATTTTGAAAAAAAAAATATTTTTGTTCAAAATTCAATAGAAAAAACAAATCCTTCAAAAAAATTAATTAAGCAGAATTTGATTCATCCCTTCTCTAGCTTTTGCTTCTGCGCATCAATTGTAAAAAAGACATAATGAATCACTTTACAGAAATAAAGCACATGCATTATTATAAATGTATCCACAAGCAAAAAATTATATTTTTTCCCTAATAATTCTACTAGCATGAACATTTCTGTGCATTACATGCATATGAATGAAGAATTAAGAACTTTAAGATTCCATGAAGTACAAGTAGGCACAATCTTTGAGAGAGACATATGATAAGAAAAATATTGTTGGTAAGCTTTCAAATGAAGAAATACTGGTACATACAAACATTACCATAACACTAAAAACCACTAAAAACTTGTATAAAATGCAAAGAAAAAAAACAAAAACAAAACATACATGATTATAAGCACCAGAAAATGAAGCTAACATATACAAAATACACATGTATACACCCTTAAAAATTATTTGTCTTAACAAACCATTTGCTTTTGGGATGGATTGTATAAGTACATGTAAGTTTTTGTACATATAAAAAATTCTTATTCCTTAAGGTAGGTCGCGGGTTTGCTTTTGTCATCAATTTTGGTACACAATTTCGACGATTCGAGCGGCTGTTTTGTGCACATTTGATTATGACGTCAGTTACGTCACAAAGGCAACGTTGCGTTGTTTCCCGTTTTATTCTCTGCAAATGACTTCAAGTCTGTACGAATCAAGTATACTGTGCATGCTATTGTACGCAAACCTCGTACATGTTTTATAATTGAATTTCAGTCTGAATTCTGATGTAATTATAAGTAATGTCTTAAGACAAATTAAATAAAATACCAAATGAAAGGAATGATTTATATTGTAAGTGTTACCAAACTGCTAAAAGTCAATCAGAATAAGTCGGCATAAAGTTACGGTATGCAGAAAAAAGTTATCATAAATAAAAATTGTTTAGCGTAAACTTGCATGAGAGGTTGTATTTTCGCACGTTATTTGCAAATCAGGGGAACATACGTACTGCAGCACGATTGGCAATCAAACCGGGGGCGAAAATAAGCGTATTATTTTAGGATGGAATCAATCAACACTACAAACGCGTTAAAGTTAATAATATGTATTTTCCTGGGTTTTTTTTTTTCATTATTATCATCATTTTTATTATTTGGTTATCATGTATTTAACAAATTTATTCTAACACCTGGACCATAAGATCTATATGACACTGTAACAATTCACAAGTATTTTTTTTTTCTATATTTAGAAAAAATTAAAACAAAAGCTCTAAGTGTAAAAGCTAAATGCAAGTGCTTTACATTTTGCGCATGGAAATTTGAATAAGAGAATTCGAAATTAACAAATGTTTGAGTGTTAGGCCCATATACTGGCTTGCGACTAATATAGAAGAACATTGCAAGTAACCCCCCCCCCCCCCTGCTAATTTCCCCAGTTTCTGGATGTTTTTTCGTCACGGTCGAATAAAGTGATCAAATTTATGTGTTAAGACTGAAATCCTATTGACCATGAATTTACTAAAAATAGAGGAACTAATATTTATCACTTGCGTTGTCGCTGCATGTTAATTCTCATGCACGAGGAATGTTTATACTGTTCATTCATACTTTGTGAGCAGAATATGAATTTCACAATACTAGTGAAAAGACTAGTAAGTTGCTGCTCTTCCTAGTAGCTCTCTGCAATAAGTTAAATGATGAATAAAATTAAAATTTGCATTGATGTCACCTTCTAAAGCTCTCTTATTCCAAATGTCAAGATATTTATACTCGTACTTTAAACGTGAACTGCGTTCAACAAATGACGTTGTAGACATAAATAACGCCATAAACGCAACATTTTAGCAATATAAAAACAAACTTTGAAATTATATAGCGAAAAATCTAGCGAGAAGACATATTGATTTTTTTATATCAATAGTTTTAATTTTACCTCATCTTGACATTTTGAAATTCCTGACTAATTCGCCTACGTCTTTAAAAAGTTATCCAACCTTTTTAAAAGAAACTATTTTCACAAAATTGTCTTAAAAACGTCATTTTCCCATACATTTCAATAGTAAAGCGTAAAAAAAGTACTAACAACAATACCGCGTTTCAAGTAATATAGCATTAAAACTACGTAGGCAAATTTCATAAAAATTGTAGATAATACGCTGTAAATTTCAAGGAACATTTTTCAGGATATGTTTTCTCATAAAAATTTTTATGCAGTAAACCCGCGACCTACCTTAACATATTTAATACAGTGGTATTGATTTCATGAAGTTTACAGAAATTTTAATAAAAAAAATAACACAATATTTCCTCCCTCCTACCCCCCTTCCAAGAAAAAAAAAGGTTTAGAAATTGTTTCAGTTAAGGAGACTCTAAACATGAATGAATATTTTTGACATTGAAAATTTTTAAAAGTTGTACAAATTAGAGTTATATTATTTATATTCAACATCTGGGGTTTATCCCTATTTCAATAAGAAAAATGTTCCAAGAGAATGAAGCATTAGTGATCTTGAGGAATGAATGCTGTTTAATAGATATTGGGAATCTCCATGTAAATACATGTACACTATTCAATTAGATTCTCTTGGTCGAATAAAAAAATTAAAGAATTCATTGTGCAGTGTTAAGAACCTTCTTATTTCAAAACAAAATTGGGCAGAAATCATATTAACTGGCCACAAGAACTATAATAAGTAAACATAACTATGGCTTTTGTTTGGGTATTGCACAAACACTGGACAAAGAACATATACTAATAGTACATTAAATGCATAACAATATTTAAAAAAAAAACAAAAAACAATAATATAATTTTTTCATTACACATGGAAAAAGAAAACAAACAACCTATCCCCCCTAATAACATTTTGATTTAATAAACCTTTATGCACACTAGTATAGATGTAATAATCATGAATTGAGAATTCTCGTACTCAATCAGAAACAATCTCAAATGATTTGATCAAGCATAGAGAAATGTTGTTACCCTTTCAACAAAGCATTTGCATTTCAATTACCATCTAATCTATGAATATGTATGCATGCATATTTTAATGGATATACATATGTACAGATTATACCAAAACAAATATTCATGAGTTTTTATATTGGTAAAAAATAATTTCATCATGCAAAATTGGTAAACACAAAATTTTTACCCAAATTCAGAGGAAATTTGTTCATGTTCATATAGGTAGGAAATAGTAAGTTCAAAAGACTGTTTTTAAAAAAGTCTTCCAGAGAGCCCTGTTCTTCGACTTTTTAAAAGATATCTTTGCTTATTTTTTGTACTTTACCCTTGGCTTTCCAAATCAAAAATGTGTCACTTAGTATATGGTATCTTTAATAATACGATTTTTCCATAACTATTTATAGGCAATTTTATTATTTCATTTGAAATTAACACATTGGGACTTCTAAATGACAACTAATTAAAACTCTATCAAGACACACCCACTATGTAAGTCTATTTTCAATTAAGTACATTTTACTGATAGAAAAATGCAGAGCAAAAAATGAATTTAAGATCTTGTCAATGAAATAAAGTCAAAGTGATGAAAATTTTCAGCTGCCACAATATTTTCTCAATAAAAAAATCTAGATTTTTGAATGATACGTGCATATTGCTTCAACCGGGTTTGGTAAATTTATATCATGTTACTCTTATAAAAATGCTTGCTTTGGTAGTCTAATTATGGTTTGGTAAGTAAAGAAAGGGTCAATGATATGTAAAGGTAAAATGTGTACTCTCGCTTTTTAGAAGAATTCTGATGCATGTTCTCCGAGTTATCCTAGTTTCTGAAACTATTCGTCACATGGATATAAATTATTATAGAATGTCAGTCTACATAAAGCATGTTCAATCTAACCTATACCCTAATGATATATATTCTTTCTACTAAAAATCTGCAGAATAAACACATGATAAATATCTTGTACACATTATCATGCTGTTTAAACAAAACTATAACATGATAAAGCTCAATAAGTAATGGCTAATCAAGCTAGCTTAAATTATACGTAAATTGCATGGATATGAAAATGTTTAAATTCAGTTCTATGAACTCCTATAACATACAAAAATAAATCAAAACACATACAAGTACCTGTAACATGTGATGAAGCTATTTTGCCAGAGTGTACTTAATATATAACCATTGTATAAACATGCAAGATATTTCCCCAGAAATGCAAAAAAAAAAAAGAAAAAAAATTAAGAAATATTGCATAATTAGTAAATAAAGTTTTGTTCAGTATCAGTACATGGCAATGATAAGTTATAAAATAAATCTAGAGATCTTTATTACATCAAGTGAAACAAAAGGGAAGCTACTCTTGTGAAAATCTGTGCACTGAGATCAAAAACTTGAGTAAAAAAAAATAATGAACTGAACAAAACATTTGTACATTCACAATACAACAAACTGAAGTGCAAAATGCTTCCAATATAATTACTTTGTTGTTCAATATGTTTTGATAATAATTACTAATTCTTGTCCTTAGTGTCCTAGAAAAATTCAAAGTTAAACATTTGTGAAAAACTTTTTCAGCACTGATGTCCTCTCATAATATGAGAATAGAAACCATATTTGTTACCACACTGTTTGCCACAGACATTACACACGAACGGGTCAGTGTGGCTATGGCAACCTACATGAATGTAATACAGAACTTCATCTTCAAATGATATGCCGCAATGGTGACAGCGATTGGCTGACTGCAAACTTGACCCTGTGTCATTGGTTGATGACCTTTGATGTTGTGGCAGGTGCCCTAGTTCACACTGCACACCTTGGTCTGTTACAGAAACGAAAGAGTCAAAGCAAGCCTCTGTCTTAATGTGTGGAAGATTGCACTGAATTCCCCTGTTTTGAATTTCTATTTTCACCGTGGTGTTGACACTGTTAGACCGCCCCTCCGCCTGAGATGAACTGGTTGATTCCGCTGAATTTGCCCTGACAGAAGTAGATGCCTCATTACTATCTAATCCCATAAGATTCTTCTGATGCTGCAGACGATATGATGATAGACTTCCTAGACTGTCAGGGAAACCCTGCTGGCGATTTGAAATCACTGAACTGGAAACGTCTGGGGTGTCTTCACGCTCAGGCGGTTCCACTTTAATTTTAACTGGGTGGCCCCTGCCATCCGACACTAAAGTGGGTTGGGCTACACTGACATGAGGATGGTCTCGTCCTGAGGGGCTAAGATAGTACCCAGATGATGTAATAGTGCTGCTGGGGGGTACTCTCTGAGGTGGGTGAGTATTCATTATTGATGAAACAATTGAGCGTAGGTAATTAGAGGCCAGGTGATTTTCCTCATTGGCCTGTTGCCTCATGGGTGTCACATAGCTTCCAAACTGTGTCTGAAGTCCCTGTGTCTGAGCAGTATATGTTTGGTGTTGAAAGTTCACTGTAGGAACCTGATGGTGGATTCCTGTCAGCAGAGAATGGAGGGCATTTGATGCCGAGAAGTTCCCACTTCCTGTCGTGTGCCGTAGGTTCTGACCTCCGAGATCCGGTTGATTGATTCCGTAGTGAGCATCTGGATAATTGGCTGGTGGGTAGGTGCTGTGTGTGGGTAGAGAGTATGGAAGATTTGGACCAAGGTGTTCATTGTGCACCTGCACAAAGTGTTCTCGAAATTTTCGAGGCAGTATGGTTGAGAATGAGCACTTCCCACACTTGAGAACATTGACGGGATTGTTTCCAACATGGAGTCTACGATGGCGACGGAAGTTACTCTTGTCATTGGTGGTATAGTCACAGAGGTGACATTTCAGTGCCTTTACACCTGAAAAGATATTAAAGTGAAACTTAATAGTCTGTTATTTGCTTTTAAATGTTGTAATTAAAATAAATATCAACACAAAATTATGTGACACACTTCCCTAATTACCTTTCACTTCACTGTTAGTCAATTTCGACTTAATGTAAAAAAAAAATCGCTAAAAATATACCTAATACATCAAATATATCAAGTAAACACTGTGATATACATGTGTCCATGTTACTCCAAAGGGATTAGCTTCTTACCTCCATGCTTTGGCATGTGTAACTGCAGCTGTGTGTAGGTTGAGGTACAAAAGCTACAAAGTCTACATTTATAAACGTTGGTCATCACTGGGTCCATAGGGGAAGACTCCGGTGAGGAATCAGGTAACAGGTACGTCGCATCCTTCCCATAATCCATCATGTCAGGCTGCATACTGTCAATCTGGGAATTCCCCTGTCCAACACCAAGACCATCAGAGTTTTGTTGCACATCAGACACGGGTGGTGATTGACTGTGATTGGACGATCCAAAACTTCTAACATCTCTGCTCACCAGCGAGTTTTGATGCGGGGAGTGTCGGTGTTTACCGCCGTGATCTGGAACAGAAAGGTTTAGGGCACTTGAAGGTGTCTCTCGGTCAATTATTGCCATGTCACGCTGAGCCATGGAGCTGGCAAGAAGAAGTCTAGCCATTGCACTGTCACTGCTGGGCTCCTCAAGCCTTGATCCCAGAATGAGGCTAGGGGTATCCCGACTTTGTTGACTTTCTTGAGGGACATCTTCAGATGCTCTGTCGTCTTCATTCTGACTGCCTTCAGTTTTCACATCATCATGACTATCAATTTTTCCACTGTCTGGTTCTTCTGCCATTACCTACTGCAGTAAAATAAATAAAATGAAGATTAACCACACTTTATATATAATATGTTGTTTAAAATTAAACCAGAGAAATAATCACATAGATTCACAACTGTTTGGAATCTCGTAATATCTTGCAGTCCCTGTCGTTTCCTTTTTTCCAAATCTTGCCCTTGCTAAAACACACCAATCTTGAAAACTATTAGTCTTTCCCCTAATCATGATAATTTCAGCTAATGCATCATGCAGTCAGCTGTCATCTTCATTACTAGATATCATAGAATGTTCATGTTTTATTGTTAAAATGATATTGTACTATGGATCAGATATAACAAATAGAATTAGTTCCGTGTATTGGTAATGTAGCAAAATACATAGGCTATATAACTGGTTCCAACTTAATGCATTTACTATGTATAACCCAGAGAGTTCCGGATTTAAACATGGCTGGTAAATTTAAAGCGAGAAAAACATTGAAAAAAAGTTTGATTTTCATCTATAAATGGATTTATCTTTTGGGATAAAAGGCATATAAAATCTCATAAAGGTTTGTTTTTGATAAATTGGTAGTTAATTTTACACAACATTTGTATTCTTCAAAACTATGTCAGAGCGGATCCCCTTTGATTTGCTACATTGCAAGCATACAGGACATATTCTAACTGTGGCTTGTCCCGAAACACAGATTTTTCTAAATACCTTAAGACCATTTGTAAAATTTTGTTATCATTGTCTTTCATTCTCGGTGAAAGTCTTTATTATCGGTAATCATGCTCAGAAAGTGTTCAAAATACAGTGTAAAACAAGGAATCTGTGAGCGAATGCTCACTAGTAATACCCCCGCTCTGATACGAATGTATGCTTTTATGTGAATAATTATACACGTGTTAAGTTAATGAAATGTAACTTTTTAAGTATTTATTTTCATTTAAGGTAAATTCTTTATCATCATTAAAGTTTATGCAGAAAGTATCTGTAAAAATACATAGAAACCAAAGCATCTTGTTAGAACTATATATATATACCGATATTGTGCTGAGAAAAATGCGACGAAAATTTGTTATGTATAAAACAGACAGACGGACGGATAAACAGGAAGTTGACATTGGATTTGAACAAAAATGAATCCCACCGTATGACATGCCTTGGCAAAGATTGTGCTAAAATTTCAGTCATCTGCGATGAACGGTTGCTGAGAAAAATGCGACGAAAATTTGTTATGTATAAAACAGACAGACGGACGGATAAACAGGAAGTTGACATCAGATTTGAACAAAAATGAATCCCACCGTATGACATGCCTTGGCAAAGATTGTGCTAAAATTTCAGTCATCTGCGATGAACAGTTGCTGAGAAAAATGCGACGAAAATTTGTTACGGACGGACAGACGGACGGACAGCTGGACAGACAGACAGACAGACAGACAGACACACAAGGATAAAACAGTATACCCCCCACTCCTTTGGAGCGGGGGTATAATAAAAATTATAATGCAGTTCATTGAATTTATTGTCTTGTATACCTTAGAAGAATTAAATAAAATATTTTGAATTTTTTATGTAAAAAAAAAAAATGATCGTTTTGGAGAAAACATGAATAAACAGTGTATTATTTAAAATTGGAATTATTTTGATTATTGGAATTTGGGGTTTTCAAGAAAAAATCCCTTAGTTAGACTAACTTAGACAACTAACAAGAATTTCCTTTGCATTTTGTGTTATTATTTGACTAACTTAGACAACTAACAAGAATTTCCACTGCAAATTGTTTTAGTTTGACTAACTTAGTCAACTAACAAGAATTTCCATTGCAAATTGTCTTAGTATTTGACTAACTTAGTCAACTAACATGAACATTTCTATTAAAATCTAGTTTAGTTAATAATTTTAGAATATAAGTTTTTTTTCTATTTATTTTATAATTATCTTGTTTTAAATCATTTTATTTGTTTCTGGAATGTTGTTTGTGCTGGTGTTCTTTTTTTTTTTAATTTTGCATGCATTTTATTTTTTGGACTTTGCCTAAAGTCAAGGCTTAGTCAGTTTTTTGTCAGTCTCAGCAGGGTTAGTTAGCGCACGCGTAAATGGGGTTAGTCATGCCAGGCACAACTAACCCCCTACTGCGCATGCCTGGCTACTTTCTAATCGTAGATTTTGATTAAAAACGTTCAAATTAATATCCCATCGTGAATAATGTTCAGTAAATACTCTCAAAAGATTCCAGAATCCTCACCAGCTTGCGTAAATTTCGTAATTCGTAACGTAGTTCACACTCAGACGCCGAGGGAAGATCGTGTCGTTTCGTTGTTTCCAATTTTTCACTAACCTTGCAGTTTGCATTCGAAAAATCCCATCCTTCGTGTCAACATTGCCAAGAAAATGCTGCAGTAGATAAAGATATGTTAGCAATAGGAAAACATGCTTTAAAACGCGAAGAAACACGAAGATATGCAGCCTCCTTCGATCTCAACACAGCCAGTGCAGACACAGCTCGGCGTCACTTCCGCTGTGACGTCAGATTCATTCGTATTCAATCGTAGCTACTCGGCTATTTCCGAAATCCTCTTCGGGTCTTGATCTCCGATACGGAAAAAGACGAGTTTGATCCGACCGCCCCTGCATTGTGTAAAAGGAATATTGGGGTTTCATTTGTGAAATACTTTGGACAGTGTTATCCAATATTTTATTAAATGATAATTAATAGATATTCATAAAGACTTGTAACGAGATTACTTCAAAACACGTATGAATTAGTATTAATCCACAATATTAATGTACCTTTCTTTTGCAGCTTTACGTTGTACATCACAGGTATAAGTTATAAATCTGTCTCTCTAATTGTTCACAAAACTGTTTGTTCGTTTCAATGTTGATTTTAGTTTTTTTTTTCTGGTGAAGGTATAGTTTATGTTCAGATGTAATAATTATTCTAAAAAAATATTTTGATAGAGGAGTAAAAATAGTACTAAGTATATAATTTCTTTGTCAGTTAAGAGACGCATTTTAGACACAGGTACCTGTGTAGAAATATTCAAAAATCATATGTATACAATATTTTGATATAAAAAGTAATAATGAAGGTGAATGGAGGACTCTTAATGTGTGGGAATCTATCTTTTCTACGCATAAGTTTGACGTCCAAATAATATTTCCCTCTCAGATACGTTTTATTTCTTTCTCTCTCTCTCTCCACTTGGCCAAAAGGGGGGTCCAATCCTCGGACCCCCCCTTCTGTATCCGCCAATGCCCACCATTCTATAATATCGAAAGATTTGAAGCTACCAAACTCTTATCCGGAACTCCTACTACATTTGTAAAAGGATCTGCCTAGCTGGTTGAAATTTTGACGTCCATATTATGTTACAAAATATACACCCAGTTTCGGTGTTAATTGTCAAGAGCGCCTAGATCCTTAGGTACTAGTATCTGACATTTGAAAATTTTGATTTTTGTTCGTTGTAAATGTTTTTTTTTAAAGTGTATAGTGATAATATGAAATATTTATTATGGTGTATCCTTATTTATTTGGAGTTTTGGACGAAGGGCTGTGACGAGTGCAAAACACCCAGAATACACAAATCCATCATAAATAAAAATTTCAATACCTTTCCGGTATCATCGCCAATCAAACCTCATGTCACTTATTTTCATGCATGACTTTTAAAATTGTAAAATGATGTCGTTTTTGTCAATTGACCGCACAATCTCTTCTTCCTACCAGTATTTTACGTTTGTGCGTTCATAAGAAAAACAGAACAAAAGATCGAAGTTGAAGAAGGAAAATTCAGGTGTTGTTCGAAAATTAAGAAAAAAAAGATACCTGTCGCATCACGACAACTCTTTATCAGGGCGAATAACTCTAAATCGGTAGATGAAGTACAACATAGCAAGCATTGGCGGATCCAGAGGGGGTTGGGGGTTGGAACCCACCCTTTTTTTTTTGCTTAGTGGAGAGAGAGAGAATAAAAAGTTTTCTGAGAATAAATATTTGTACGTCTTACTTACTTATTGAATAGATAGATTCTTACACATTCAGTTTCCTCCATTCACCTTCACTACTATTTTTTATATGAGAGAATGGTAGAATATATTCCGCTTTTAAAAAAAAATATATACCGTAAAAGTTGAATTATTAGCGAGGGTTTAATTTTGGCATTATTAGCGAGGGTGCCAAGATCGCTAAAATTGAATATCGCTAAAAATTAATTGCGTTTTATTTGTAATAGCTTCATTGATATGCCTCATTTTGGTTAGAAAATTCTTTTGTCAATTAGTCAATATATATATAAAGACTATAGGACTATCAACATTAACTATTATTGTTATACCTTTAGAAATTTTTCCTATAGAAATCTAGTCGAAAAAAATTCTTAACATTTCTAATGGTTTTCTGAGCGCATAAAAAATTGATGTTGGACCGCTGAGTGAATTGTTGGACCGGTCGATGAGGTGTTGAACCGCTTATGTCACAGAATGGGCAATGCTTAATCTAGCTCATTTTCATTCCTTGGTTATTGTATATAGTAAAGAATTTTGTATCTAGAAAGTATGGATAATCTTCAATTTTGTAAATATCGGTCATTGACCGGTTGCACGATTTCCATACCATTACCGGAAGTCAAGTTTGAGTCTGCTTTGCCTTAACAGAAAATAAAAAAGTGCATGTTTAACAAAACTTTTTACAATATAATGGAGTTTCGTTTGTTGCAGATAAGAAAAAAACTGAATAAGATACTTAAATTGTTAGGGGAAAAAAAACTGAGCATCATATGACAACTTTCGTTAGCCCTATAGCATTCCTGGTGAAATGATAAACACATTATCATCATTCTTTATTTTATGACATACATTAATAGAACAGTTTTTTAGTGCCTTGCTCATACTTAGGTGTATTAATATTGCAACAGGTGTATATTGGAGTAAAATTCCTGAGGATTTTTCTCTAGTACATGTCTTTGAACATTTAAACAAAATTGTAGTCAAAAGATGTAAATAGTTATGCCGAGTTTAATACTGTATCATTCGAACCATCGGACGTATCCCTCCCTATTCTACCTCCAAAACTAGTGAAAGACCACAAAATATTGATGGATAGATGATGGTACTGATTGCTAAACTATAGAAAATAATTGCTAAAATTGTCCAATTAATTTATATTGGTGGTCAAACAGTGGAGAAATATAATATGTTTAAGTTGATAACACGTGCTATTCAAGGAATCACTAGTTAGTGCTGGTACTCCAGGGAGATGCAGCAAAGAAATCCGAGGCGTCAAATATATGGAAACATGGAAGCCAGAGGATCCGCCAGGCGACTTCAGCATGTTCATGGGCAGAAGTCGATCTTCATGTGTGTAACTGACTTCAAAAGGCTTCGACGGACGATAAAATATTTCTAAACACAGAATCCTATATAATCAATTGATTAACACAAAATGGATTCTCTGAAAAGCATACTTACTACCATACTGGTAAAATGTCTAAAATTCGGACAGGTCGACGGACGGACAGACAGACAAAATGATTGTTAAGATGCGTGTTCTAGTAGCTGAAGGATCTTTGATGAGGACGGGGTCGTTTATATATTTTGGAGCAAATGAGTTAAACAATGGTGTCATGATGTATATTTTGTATTTACTGCCACTCGGAAATTCAAGATGACAATGGCACCGGAACAGCTAGTAAGGAATGCATGTATACTCTTGTACATGTAAGTGTTTGTAGACTGAATTTTCCAAGAGTCGCAAATTGAAGTTTCATAACATACTACCAATTTAAGGAAGCATATCATAAACTGTGTGAAATGTATCAGGTGCATGTTGCTAAACGGAAACAATACTTCCAAGTTAAATCACTTTAAATATAAATTTTAAACTAAAAACAGAATACATTAATTTTTCAATGATATTTATTTCTTGATGATTATAAAGTCTGAGTTTATTTAGTCGTTATCAAGACCATTTTCTGAATTTCAAAATCAAGAATTGGGTACGGGAAACGGAACCGGAAATATCTGATGCCGTACATGTAGTGGTAAAATATAGATGAGTGGAAAAAAAAGTTAATTCAAACATAATGAACGGCTATTATCGATATTATGAGCGAAAAAATCCAATCTGATTTTTCTTGAAAATATGGGATTTTTTCCCATTAATTTCACTTTATTCTTGACAATCTTTTTTTTTTTGCACATACATATGTATGTCTTATGCGGCCAGTTTCTATCCTTCCTAAAGGTGGCCTCTTACAAGTTTGACTGTATATGATATTCATTAAATCCCAGTTTGAGGTACTTGAGGGTTTCATCAACACTTCTGTAGATGCAATAAATAATAAAATTGTCTTTTCCCCCTCTATCTCCATCTTCTTCTGTAAAAAATCACCTTAAAGCCTGCATGGGGGTTTTCTCTTCTTCTTGGATATCATTCAGGGTCTATTGTAGATGTACACTATACTACTGCTGCTTACTGGAGAATAGCTACAAGTCGATGCTTACCTTACATCTGCTTGACGTTACATATTTTTTTTAATATAAAAATTATACAATGTATTAAAAATCCATACCTAATACAGTGGCGGATCCAGAGGGGGGTTACGGGGGTTGCACCCCCCCCCCCCCCCTTTGGATTTGCAAAAAAGAAAGAGAAATAAGAAAGTTCCAATTTTTTTGTTGTGTTTTTACTACAGAAAATGAAAGGTGAAAGGCTAATGTTGCAATATATAAAGAAATTTAGTTGTAAAAACAAAATAAAATCCCATCCCTTTACAAAATAGGATTTTCAGGTTCGGAGATTTATTTTCCTTTCTTTTTCAAAAAATTTCTGGTAATGTTTACAAGTACTTTTTCCCAGATTAATCAACCGACAACGTCCCACTTTCAAAAACCATACTCCACCCCGTATCGATATTCTATTGAGTTATTTAACTATATGTATGTGTACAACGTACGTTTTAACTGTTTTCGCCTTCACCCCCCCCCCCTTTGAAAATAACCTCAACCCCCCCCCCCTTTGAAAAATTTCTGGATCCGCGCCTGTAATACACTTTCCTTCTATATTTTTCTTAGATAAATAATAAACCCCTAAAAACTATATTAGGTATGGGTTTTTTTTTCATATAAAAAAAATAAGTTACGTCAGGTGCTAGCGGCTTAGCTTGATCAAATCTCTGAATGGTACTACAATGTTTATATGAACGCACAATTAATTTGGTGTCCCAATAATATACAAATATTTATTACAGGTACGGTTTGCAAGTGTTTTGTATTTATAAACAAGATTATTCACATTTTCGTGAAGGAAGATATGTACCCATAAATGCGGATATAGATCTAAATGAGTGGTTACGCCCCCCTTTTTCATTTTACGTTATATTCCCATCAGTGAACTCGTCAGTTTGGTCGTCTGACTGGGACAGCATGACATTGAGGTAGCCTGGAGGCATTGAGGATAATACCAAAAATGCCAGTATCAATCCAATTTTAGATTATGTGCATTTGACATTCTAAATAAAGAAAGGAAATAGAAAGTGGAGGATTATTTAATTTACACACACTAAAAAAATATTGTAGGTGAATCCCCCCTATTTGCGCCTTCTCGGGAAACTCAACCCCCTATAGATGGTTGGTTGGTTGGTTGGTTGTATGTTGTTTAACGTCCCTCTGGGGAATATTTCACTAATATGGAGACGCCACCACTTGCCGGTGGAGGGCTACAAATTTTGTCCTATGCTCGGCACTCAGGGTCTTTGAGCAATGAGGGATCTTTTTCGTGCCAGCGCCTTCTGCGACACGGGGCCTCAGTTTATACGATCTCATCCGAAGGACCGGTCTCCACGTCCTATGGTGGGATTCGAACCCGCGAAGTAAGGATTGACTCCTTGCTTCGCGACTCTAGAGCTGACGCTCTAACCACTGCGCCAAGCGGGCGACAACAACCCCATATAGATTGTAATGTCCAAAAATTTTGAAGATTAAAGAAATTATGGCAAATTATCAGATGAACACGTCAGCCCCTTTTATCGCCCCCCAAATAGTATGGTGTCTACCGCACTTTATTTAAAAAGAGAGTGGACAGTTTTGGATACCCTCTTCATCAGGGAAAAATCCCTTGTTCTGCGCACGGCAACCGCGAAATGGGTAGATTTTGTCCAGTTTTTTTTTTATTAAAAAAAAGGAGATCCCCACTCCTTGAATTTGCAGTTATTGAATGTATAAACTAAACCAAATAAAAGTGACCCCCTTTTTAAAGAACACCGATGTGTTAAGTTGGAATGGATTTATAGCTTTGAAGCTCTGGAAGTCAACGATACTTGGTTATATTAATTCTAAAACTCTATACAAATTCCAGGGAGTTCCTGACCCAAGAAGTCGACGACTAATACCCTATCTGACTCAAGAAGTCAACGACTATATATTATATATACCCTATATCTACTCTGAACCGAATGCTTTGCTCGTATATTTAAAGTTAAGAAATATCAATATGTTTTGGTTATTTCAAAAAAATTAGATGAGATTGTGGTGGAAAAATCTCCTCAAGAAAAAAGGCCTTGATCATTAGCAGATGCAGAAAGGGGGTCCGGTGGTTGGACCCCCTTTATATTTGTACACAGAGAGAGAGATACAGAGAGAGACATTTTTTCTGTAATATGGATATTTACTTGAATATGTCTAATAATTTGAAAATATGAAAAATCTCTGTCCTTTCTGCTCGCTAGATCTGTAAATTTTCGCGCATTTGCTTTAAATTCCGTCGTGTACCTTCACAACCCCAGCTAAGGGCTCCGAAACACTCTGTACCATGGGCTCATATACATTCACGTGTCAGCATGAGAGGGGAACCAAAGACAAATCTGCATGGGAGATTTGCTCCAAACATCCACAAGTTACATGCAAGGAAGATTCCAGAATATATAAAATTTTTGAATCATCTTCAGAAGTACCCGTAAATAACGTTTAGAAGTATGCATGAAATAAAAACTTTTGAAATGTTCCCGTAGTATGCCGATGGAGGGGACTCCTTTTTTCTAAGAATAATATCTTGCTGTGGTTTTACTAAATATTTTTAATCAATGAAGAAAAACTCTTAAAAATTAAATGTTCCCGAAGTATGAAGATGGAGGGGGCTCCCTTTTTCTGAGAATAATCTCTTGTTATGGTTTTACTTATTATAAATATTTGATTTGGAAGTTCCCTCCACATTTTTTGTTGTCGAAAAATATGCAGATTCAAACATTTGAAAGTAATGTACCGGAATACCCCGCCACAGAGATTTAAAAGTGTGCTTTATAGTCTTTTTTAAGGTTGTCAAATGTTCTTGGAGGCCCCCCTTCTTATAAATGTAGCTTGAATTTGCCTTGATGTAATTCTATGCATGAGTGCTGGGGGCACCGACCCCCCCCCCCCTTTCACCTGAGATAAACTTTCTTCACTGTTAAAATAAATTAAAAACACGGAAATTCTTTAAATAGAGAATAAAAAAAGAAGAATGCAATACACACTTTATTAAAATGAAGTATAAGACCAGGTATAGAGTTTAAAAGTATACCATTTAGAGTAAATCCTTTTTAGTCTCTCTTCCAATATTTTTTAATAGAAGTCACTGTTGAAAGAAGCATAGTACGATGTGTAACAATTTTGTTAAACATCTATACCTTTTCCCTCTAAATTAAAGATGCACTGTAAATACCGTGAATATTCGCGGCAGAACTGTAGCTCTCTGCTCGACGAGAAAATTCGCACAGTTAAAACGGAGAGGCACGGTTCTTGAGCTAGCCTCATATAAATAAGATGGTGAAAATGGTACAGGATCATTTAATGATTATTTTTTAAATGTTACAAATTTTAGCGCTTTTTAAAAACGGAACTGTTAAATTAGTATGTTTCATCTGATCGTAAACAACCATCAAAAAGACAAACTAAAACTCAACTAAAACTAAATGCAAAAAAAAAACCTGAAATGCTGAATAAACAAACGATTGAGAGTCAACATGGTTAACACTTAGATTGACAGAAATACCTGCAATGTAGCGGTAAGCTGCAAAAGAAAAGGTACGTTCTTTCATTGTGCATAAAATTAATTACACTACGTGTTTCAAGGTAATCTCATCATACGTCTATGTATATCTATTAATTAACATATTATAAAATTGGATTACACTGTCCAAAGTATGTTACAAATGATACCTCAACATTCCTTGGGGGTTACCTATTTCGGACTATTGTAGCCTAAAGGCGCATGGGCCGGGGTAGAGGATAAGATATTGGTACCCAAAGCGTCATAGAACCGAACTCACAGACAGACGGACCCCCAATTACTTATATATACCCTTCCATTTTTAAAAATTATCATACAGTTGTTTTGCATGCCTGTGTAATAGGTCAGCACATAGGGTATACATGCTCACGCCTTTACCTTTTGTAGAGCTCTACATATTCTGTGACGTAACAATACAATGATACGTCATTTTTTCTTCCTAAACCCAAGATTTGCACCCTAAAATGCGTCTCTTAACTGACAGTGAAATGACATAAGCGGGCCTAAAATCTTCAATCTTTTTCGTTTCATTTAAGCACTGAAACATTGTAGTATCGTAAATATTCTGATATATGTGTGCACTATCATCAAGGGGTGTCTCCCTGCACTTCCAGATTTTTATTCCTCTATCAAAATATTTTTTTTAGAATAATTATTACACCTGAACATAAACTTTACCTTCACCAGGAAAAACACTAAATTCAACATTGAAACGAACAAACAATTTTGTGAACAATTAGAGAGACAGAGTTATATACCTGTGATGTACAACGTAAAGCTGTAAAAGAAAGGTACGTTAATATTGTGGATTAATACTAATTCATACGTGTTTTGAAGTAATCTCGTCACAAGTCTTTATGCATGTATATCTATTAATTAACATTTAATAAAATATTGGATACCACTGTCCAAAGTATGTTACAAATGAAACCCCAATGCTTTTACACAATGCAGGGGCGGTCGGATCAAACTCGTCTTTTTCCGTATCGGAGATCAAGACCCGAAGAGGATTTCGGAAATAACCGAGTAGCTACGATTGAATACGAATGAATCTGACGTCACAGCGGAAGTGACGCCGAGCTGTGTCTGCACTGGCTGTGTTGAGATCGAAGGAGGCCGTATATCTTCGTGTTTCTCCGCGTTTTAAAGCATGTTTTCGTATTGCTAACATATTTTTATTTACTGCAGCATTTTCTTGGCAATGTTGACGCGAAGGATGGGATTTTTCGAATGCAAACTGCAAGGTTAGTGAAAAATTGGAAACAACGAAATGACACGATCTTCCCTCGGCGTCTGAGTGTGAACTACGTTACGAATTACGAAATTTACGCAAGCTGGTGAGGATTCTGGAATCTTTTGAGAGTATTTACTGAACATTATTCACGATGGGATGTTTATTTGAACGTTTTTAATCAAAATCTACGATTAGAAAGTAGCCAGGCATGCGCAGTAGGGGGTTAGTTGTGCCTGGCATGACTAACCCCATTTATGCGTGCGCTAACTAACCCTGCTGAGACTGACAAAAAACTGACTAAGCCTTGACTTTAGGCAAAGTCCAAAAAATAAAATGAATGCAAAATAAAAAAAAAAAGAACACCAGCACAAACAACATTCCAGAAACAAATAAAATGATTTAAAACAAGATAGTTATAAAATAAATAGAAAAAAAACTTATATTCTAAAATTATTAACTAAACTAGATTTTAATAGAAATGTTCATGTTAGTTGACTAAGTTAGTCAAATACTAAGACAATTTGCAATGGAAATTCTTGTTAGTTGACTAAGTTAGTCAAACTAAAACAATTTGCAGTGGAAATTCTTGTTAGTTGTCTAAGTTAGTCAAATAATAACACAAAATGCAAAGGAAATTCTTGTTAGTTGTCTAAGTTAGTCTAACTAAGGGATTTTTTCTTGAAAACCCCAAATTCCAATAATCAAAATAATTCCAATTTTAAATAATACACTGTTAATACATTTTATTTTATATAAATCTAGATTCAATATTCATATTTTCCTCATTCTGAAAATACTTTTCCTTGTGATTCAAAGTCCATAGTTTAATAAAATCTTAAATGAAACGGCACACAAAAATTCATAAATTATTTCATGAAATGATAGAAAATATTTTGTATTCCTCATTATAAATTCAAATTATGGAAAACTTAACCTGTTGATTTTTTCTGTTGACATTTTACCAATTTTATAGCAGAAATAACAATATTATCGGTCTTTTTTCATAAGATAGATGATTTAGGTAAGTTTGTTTATATTGGATACGGCAAGAGTTACTGTTCTTGCGCATTGCATCATAGGACAGAAAACCCTCGTTTAGGGGTATACCCCCGTTTAAGGGTTCAACTAGACTGGTGAAAATGATCAATACTTTGAAAATTTAGAAACTTCAATAAATCACACAAAAATCATCATTTATGCTTCTTCAATGTTGTTACAGCAAAATAGATAGTTAAAGTAGTTAAATCAGTTAGAAAATTAGTACCTCGGAGAAAAAACACCGAAGTAGTCAAGTACTAATTTTCTACACAAGCCCCTGTGATTAATACCCATGACATTTGGCGCCATATATTAAATGACCATAGAGCCATTGAAGTCAATTTTAAGTCTAAATATAAATTTACACATTGAAAACGCATTTGGAATCATCCTCGTTGCCAATTTAGAACTTTCAAAGAAAATGGATCTTGGTTAACTAGATGCATTCCATTTCACATCCCGCCCGAGATTCCTCGGTTCCTACTCAGAGATTGAATCGTTTTTCACTTCTCTAAATCGATAAGTTAAACAATAACTATAGAAATATTGTGCAAGTTCATTTTAGTTTGAAAATGCACATACCTTGGATTAAATCTTGAGTCATTTGATGTAATATTACGTGATAGAAAACATCCAACAATCTTCCTCAATATCTAAAAACGCCATTTTAATTTCTAATCTCCAATGACAGAAGAGTTTTTAAAGGGGCGCCAGCGGGGAAAAACATTACATTTAGAACCCAGATTATGCATCCATTTAAATAATCATGTTTATTCCAGCCAGCTACACTTGTCAAATATTTCTCTCTTTTAGGGGAGGGAGTACGGGCCTAATTTAAATTGAAATTTGATGAACAGATTGAATTTAATTTTTTTAACATAAGGCTTTTGCATATTTAGGAAAAAGACACCCCCCTCTTTTCCGTATATTCTGTTTGTATGAATTTCATTAAAACATGCATTAAATTCTTTAGTAAAAATACACTATAAAAATGTATTATAAACATTTTATTAAAATAGATTGAATAATACCAGTTTACCAGGAACCAGGGACCTAAATGTAAAAATACGCAGTATATCAATATAGGTCCCTCATTATCATGATTGTACAGTTAAATTTTATTAATCAAAATATTACACACCCATCTGCACTTATTTCGTTTATTGACCAATTAAGGGCCCTCGTGGGGCAAAAGGAAAGTACATTGTTAAAATGTATATACTTAATATATAATGGTTGAAATAGAATATACATACACACGGGAGGGAAAGGGTTGCTTGATTGACAGATAGGATGCACTTATCGCGTCGATATGATCCATGTAAGGAAAATTGCGTAGATTCATTTCGTTTCACAAATACTGGCAATTATTGTCCACAGTTACAGCAAGATTCTATTCAAGATACAGGAGATTGTCGAACATCGATGATCCAAGCATATATATGTGCCACATAATGAAAAGGAAGAGGAGGAGAACAATTCTCTCAGGAGTTACAAGAGTCACAATAATGGATATGAAAGAACTATGAGTATCCATGGACTGAGAACACAGAACGAAAATGGAGAAAGACTCTGTGGATTTAGTCAGACCAACGGACTTTTAACCACAGGAACATCGTTTCCCCACAAAGACACACACAAAGCAATCATGGTCTTTTCTTGTCGTAACAAGGCATCTGCTACTGGAACAACGAGAAGCCAGATTGACCATCTTCTCATCATTGGACAGTGGAGATCTTCTGTTCTTGACACCAAGGTTCAGAGGAGAGCGGATGCCAACAGCGACCACTACCTGGTGAAGACCCGGATCAGGCTATGGTTCAGCACACACAAGAATAAGATCAAGTTGAAACCAAGACTGGATTTAGAACGCCTCAAAAACAACGAAGTAAAAGCAAAATTCAATTACTGTTTTTTGTGCAAGAAATTAGAGGAGCACAGGAGAAAGACTAAAGATATCGAGAAAATATGGGAACAGCAGATGATGGCATATGTGAATTTAGCAGAGGAAGTACTTGGCTACAGGAAAGGCAAAAGTAAACCTTGGATCAGCGAAAACACCTGAAAGTTGATAGATGAAAGAAAAGACACCAGGCCAAAGATAGAGAGCACAAGATACGAGAGAGTCAAGACAAGGATGAAGGAAAATTATTGAGAGAAAGAAAAAGCAGTCTAGAAAAGTGCGAGTGAGGACAAGAGGAGATGGATGGCAGAGAAAGCTGAGCTAGCACAGAAAGCAACAGAGAACTGGGGGCAGAAGGAACTGTACAGCATAGTAAAACAGCTGACAAGAAAAAGTAGTAAACAAACAGCAGCAGTGAAGAGCAAAGATGGAGAGCTGCTGAAAAATAAAGAAGCGAGGCTTGCCAGATGGAGGGAACATTTTGAGGAAGTACTCAAAAGAGACACTCCAGATAAGAGTCACCACCACAAGATGAACATGATCAGGGAGAGGAGCTAGACATCTCGGTTGAGCCACCCATCACGCAGCAAATAAGGACTGCACTGAAGACGCTTCGGAATGGGAAGGCCCCTAGAGCAGATCAAATAACTGCGCAGAAATGTTAAAGGCATACAGTACCTTGTCACCTTGATAAGACCAGGCTGGAATTGAAGCACACCTTTGACCAGATATGGAAGGAGGGAAAGTTGCAAAGAATGGACTAGCGGACTGATCTGTAAAATTTCCAAGAGAGGCAACCTACAGGACTTCGGCAACTGGAGGGGAGTCACATTGCTGCCCCTAGCCAGCAAAGCACTCAGCAGGATCATCATTAACAGAATACAGGCTGAAGTTGACCGCACCCTTGGGAAAGAGCAGGCAGGGTTCCGGAAAGGGAGAGGGACTATCAACCAGATCTTCATCCTCAGGAACATCCTAGAACAAGTCAACGAGTGGAATGTTACACTGTACATCCATTTTGTGAACTTTGAGAAAGCCTTCGAGTCGGTGCACAGAGACAGCCTTTGGGTCATCATGAAGAAATATGGAATACCAGAAAACTGATTATGATGGTCAAAGCCCTGTGTGACAAATTTCAGTGCTCTGTAATTGATGACAACGAGACCACAGACCCTTTTCCTGAAATGACTGGTGTCAAACAAGGATGCTGCATGTCAGGCTTCTTGTTCCTCCTACTGATAGACTGAGTGATGCAACAGACTGTCAGAGGAAAGAGAACATGAATTAGATGGGACTTCATAAATATGCTTGAAAACCTCGACTTTGCGGACGACATTGTCATAAGCATTGAACCATCTTCAGTCTAAGACAACAAAACTGGAGGAATACTCCGCAAGAGTTGGGTTGAAGTTGAATGCCAAGACGTGCAAAGTGATGAAGATAAATAGTAAGAGTGAAATCAACCTGACAGTTGGATACAGCGAAGCCGACGAGGTGGACAGCTTTACCTACCTTGGCGCCAATGTAACCAAGGATGGAAGAGGAACTGCTGACATAAGGAAGAGGATAGCACTGACCAGAGGCTAGCCAATATCTCGAACACTACAGACATCAGTAGAAACATAAACGTCTCCCTCTTTAAGAGCTTGGTCCTCTCTGTATTATTATACGGATGTCAGACCTGGAAGCTTACCAAGTCAGAGGAAAAGAAGATTGACATCTTTCAGACCAATTGCCTCAGAAGGATCCTTAAGGTCAGATGGCAGCAGCACATCCCAAGTACATGTAAGACAGTTCTGGAGATGATGGAAGCAGAAAGCATCAGTGGCGAGGCGAAGAGGAGATGGAATTTGATCGGCCATGTGCTTAGAAAGGATCCCACGGATGAATGTGTTGTAGTCCTCGGGTGGACGCTGAAGGGAAAAAGAAGCGAGGTCGCCCCAAGACAACATGGCGACGGATGGTGAAGGAGGAGAGAACTCCTGGAAGACGGCACGCCGTGCAGCCTCAGACCGACCCCAGTGGAAAAGAGATGTCCAGGCCTTGTGTGCCTCCTGGTACGGAGAGAATTAAGGTTAAGGTAAGGATTGTCCACAGTTACATGTAGTTATACATTAGCATATGAAACAAAAAGGGAACAAAAAATCTTTTGAATGTAGTCTGCTTTGTATATAGAAATATTAAACAGGTCTGCTAATAAAGGAGTACAATATTTATAAAAACTACAAGATGTGTTTGTGAAACACTGTTGCCCCCATATCGCAGCTTATGGGGAGGGTTGAAATTTCTCAAATGCACTTTATACTCGAAGGTCAAAGGTCAAAAGGAAAGCCTTGTCACAAGGAATGTACATGTGAATTATGAAAGCCCTATAGTACTAACGGTTCAAAAGATATATTCAAGGTTAAAAAATTTTTCAAGCGGATAAACTCTAAGGTCAAGGTCAAAATTGTCGGTATCCAAATGAAGGTCTTGTCACAAGGAAAACACCTGTGAAATATGAATCACAAGGAAAACACCTGTGAAATATGAAAACCTCAGTACTAACGGTTTAAACTTATGGTCAAGGCTTGAAATATTTAAAAGTGCGCCAAACTTTAAGGTCAAAAAGCCGAATACTAGTAATTTTATACTCAATAAAAGGTAATGTCACTGTTAATAAACATGAGAAGTATGAAAACCCTATCATCAACTATTCAAAAGTTATGGCTATGATTAAAGTTCGAACAGTTTTGGTGAAAGTGAGGCAAACTCCAAGGTCAAGGTCAAAAGATGGAAGCCATAGCCCCATCCATTAAAACTTTATGGACAAGTTCAAGTTTTGTCGGGCATAAAAAATTCAGCAGATTGTTGGAAGATAGCATCAAACATACTACATCAAGAAGCCAAAACCGAAACTTGCCCAGCACCACGGGTAACGCCAGAACTCAAGAAACTCATTCATAAGAGAAACAGATTATACAAGAAGAAGAAATCTGGTGACAACAGAGATAAAGAACACTTAGAGGGTTCAGAAGGGGATACTGGAACTACTTTAGATCACTAAATTTTGGCGACACCTTATTTTCGCGAGATACTCATTGACTCTTGATTAGCGAGACAAAATTTTCGCGAGTTGTGGTTATTGCTATATATATTCTTAAGGAATACTATTATATGCGAGAATTAAATTTTCGCGAGCACACTGTCTCGCGTAATTACGCGAAAATAAAGTTCTCGCGAATAAAAAGTGATTTACAGTACATCGAGGGAACAGTAACACCTAAAGTAGAGGAGCGCTTTTGGATTTATATTAAACACCAGAGAATTGAAATCAACAGAGTCTAACTGATACGTAGTGAAGGAGTACAACATGCCAATCCTACCGACCAAACAAATGTTTTGAACAAACAGTTTTTAAGTCCGAAATCTGACAAACAACAGTACTGAAGAATGCACGAGTAACTGCCCTACACATGGTTAGAAATATACCCAGTTGCACCAGATATGCACATCACCCACAATGGAATTCTATAAGGCGAATGAAAAATCTGAAGCCATTAAAAGCAGTGGATCCCGTTGGGATTAAATTAAAGGGATAGTGCTGAAGGAGTTGGCTGTCAGTATGACCTCTATCCCCAGCTCCATCTTTAGTAAATCCTTACAAAGTGGAGAGGCAGCATATTAGAAGCCTAAATTACATTTCAGTCCAATTTTCAAAAAAAGGTGATAGACTGAGAGCTATAGATCCATCTCCTTTACATGCATCTGGTGCAAGCTTTATGTGGAACACTTTGTCACCATCCATATTATGCAGCACGCTGAACATAACAACATACTTTACCCACCCTAGCATTGTTCCAGTAGCAAAAGATCTTGCGAAACCCAACTCATAATTGAGTTTATAGATACATATAACAACCAAAGTGGCAGGCTGGCTTCCGGAAAGCAGACAGATGGATGTCTTGTCCATGGATTTCTCAAAGACCAAATCCTTCTCATCTATAAGCTCCGACATTATGAGATCCAGGGTAACTTAAACAATTGGATTTCTAGCTTCCTTTCCAACAGAACACAAGCCGTACGGTTGTTGATGGAGAATGTCAAGTTATGTTAGTGTTGTGTCTTGTGTGCCCCCAAGGACCAGTCCTTGGACCATCCTTATTCTTATTCTACATAAATGATACACCAGAAGGCCTAAATGCTACAGTAAGACTATTTGCTGATGACACTGTTGTATACTTTACTGTTAGATCAGAAAAGGACACCTAGAAACTCCAAGCAGACCCAGATAAATTGAGACTTGGGAAAGGAGTTGGAAAATGGAATCCCATTCAGAAAAGTGTAACGTTTTATCAGTCAGCAGGAAGGAACCCTATACACTACCAATACAGACTACATGGCCATGTTCTTAAACATGCACAGAGGTCTAAGTACCTTGGCTATCTCATAACATCATACTGGACATAGGCGTCGGAACTTTTTTTCCAAATGTATCCCAAGTATAGACATTGAACATTGCTTCGTAGGTTTAGCCTCCATCCACTTTACACAGACACATCGCAGTATAGGTTAAAAATGGGGAAAGTGGCGGTGTTTGCGAAAAAATCTTGGTACTGAAGTTTGAACCTAACCCCTTCCAACCCCCCACTCACGAAATAGGATATTCGTGTTTGGGTCATTTCCTTTTTTCTTGCTTGTCAGGTTTTTTGAAGGTCTAAAAAAAATAATTTTACACTTAGCCCCCCCCCACTTTCAATTTGCTTCCGACGCCAATGCTTTAGATGGAGTGACAACGTCAGTTACATCTCATGATCTATAACAAAGGTAACAAGACCTTAATTCATATTTCTTCGCCGAAACTTAAAACATCAACTGAACATCCATAAATGCGAGAACATACAAATCATTAGTCAGAAATATGTTGGAATATGTAGCACCTATCTGAGACCCCTACACCCAAAAAGACATCTATAACACGGAAATGGTGCAATGACGAACTGCACGATACGTACGCAACAAACATGGTATATAACAGATCGAATGTGGACGGCATAATTCAACATCTTCAATGGCAGGCACTCCGAGAGTGTAGGCAAATCTCTAGACCCGTCCTATTTTATAAAACTGTTCATGACGAAGTCAGCATCATCAGGTGTGATCTACTCATTCAACAATTACGTCGATCATGACATATTCATCAAGAAGTCTACCAAATACCATGCAGAAACAGTGACTATATCAAAAGTTTTCATATTTCCCTCGGATCATCAAAGAGTGGAATAATTTCCCATCCGGGATAGTTTTGGCAAATATAACAGAATCCTTCAATTTTCGAGTGATCGCCTAAGTACTATAAATAATGATCACTATTTTAACATTAATTTGTTTTGTTAAATACATAATATGCGCACCGCACCTGCCATAATGATCATTTTGTTGATTATGGGCAGTAACAACACTGTTGGTAAAGTGCGAATCGAGAAAATCTTGGTTTCGAACACTCGCTACTATTGGCACCTGAGATTTGTCTAGTTAAATATATATATCTTTTTGAAATAACGCAATAAAAATCACTTTCCAGAAAGGAAATGTATGAAATAGTAAAGCGATTGGATTGCTCTCATACCCGAAAAGTGCTCAATATCGAAACATTTCTAGTAAATTACTGTTAACATCGTGTTTTTCATGTATTTGCATTCGAATGATGCATAAAGGACTGTAGGACTAATTGGACAGGTAAGTGGATTTTATTTTAATCAAATGTTGTTCAATGTTATGGACAAAAAGTAACCCCCCCCTCTGTGCTTTTAAATGAATTATTTTCCATGGCAATTGCCAATAACTAGCTAATTCATTTTGTAGATGCTACAACTGTTAACACAGCTTAGTTGTTTATTTAACTAAACGTGAATATGAAATTCAAACTTGCATGTCTTGAAAAGAATACATTTAATAGTTTTTTTAATAGTTTATAGTATAAGATAAGTTTTATAGTTAATATTCATTTTTGACTTTTGGCAAGTCCTTTCTTTTGATTTGAAACATTTTGGCCTTTTCATCATGATCTTGAATTTTGACGTACTTTTGAAAAATTTAACCTTGGCCATACCTTTGAAACAGATTGGGTAGGGCTTTCATTTTTCATATGAAGGTACCAATTAGATACTGTAAATCACTTTTTATTCGCGAGAACTTTATTTTCGCGTAATAACGTGAAAAGTATGCTCAGCTTGAAAATTTCTTTTGATTCTCGTGTATAATAGAATTCCTTAAGATTATATAAAGCACTTACCACAATTCGTGAAATTTTTTTCTCGCTAATAAAGAGTCAATGACTATCTCGCGAAAATAAGGTGTCGCGAAAATTAAGTGATCTACAGTGTTTGATATTTTGACCTTTGAGTTTGACTCAGTTTAGCCTTATTTTACAGTCGAGGTCGCTTTTGATTGGCATTCGCTCTTGAAAAGTGAAAAAAAATATTCATCAGCCACTTGAAAATGTAGCAGTCTGTAATGCAGCTTCGTAATGATTAGAAAAGCCACCTTGTAAGGATCGATAGACGTATATTATTTACTTAATAGACTCTTGCAAAACGATGTTCATTAAACACAAATTCTTAAATCGATCAAAAAAAAAAAAAAAAGGACCAAAATAGGTGATAACAGCTGTGTGCCAGGTGATTTGGTTACGGTAATTACAGTATAAACGAGTACACAGCCACAGGCGACAACGGGTACTTAAAATAGTAAAATACATGTATAAACTGTTGTAGGAGGCGGTAATAACAGTGTATAAACACGGACAGAACCTATTTAAATGCATTTTTGAGGAAGTTTTTGAAAAATATATGAACTTCTATGAAAAAAAAACATAAATCTGAGTTTCTTTTAGTATTCGATACTCGGACGTTCGATCGAGTTCCCAATTATAACCGGTACGTTGACATCCCTATAAAACTTTCAAATAGAGTTGTATGGTATACATGAGCATTAAGACGATGGCATCAAATAATCCAAAGCTGCACCAAGTACATATATACATATATACGAATGTTATAATCAAGACATAACTAATTTGCAACCGCAAGATAGCGGCGTTTCTGTAACTCGATAGACGACCAAAGCGCTTCAGTGCCACCCATACAAAAATGAGAAGATAAGCTTCACTTGGGACCAAAGCGCTACCACGACCACAGTGCCACCCATACAATGGTTATATATGATCTTTAAATGCTAAAATATAAAAGCATAGTTCTTGCGCACATAAGCTTCACTTGAAATTTGTTATCTGGATTAATTCTTTCTTTTTGCACTTAAAATTAACCCTTTGGTTAATTATCCCAACTGCAGCAAAAAATAATCCGTAAAATAGGTTGGCAAATTTGGCGGAAAATTGACCTTTTTGATAGTTATTAAAAATCTAATTAGGCAATAAAACATTTTCTTAAATCAAGCTTTTTACGACTTAAGAACTGATCAGTCACAAGTATCGAGTACTTTGAAATAATGAAAGAAAAAGTTTGGGTCAGTGATGTTAATTTTGAAATATTGGTCAAAATATGTGATTTTCAAGCAAAAAATGGCGTAAATTTTATATTGACTTATTTTACATTTCTTCACTTGTTAGCAAAGTTTGTAGAAGGTGTAAAACTTGTTCTAAAAATATAAATTAAGACCTATATTAAATATTCCTAGCAATATCATAATGAAAAATAAAGTCAAAACAAGATATTAAATTTAATAAAAGCAGAATTAACATATCCTTCCACCACGAAAAATAGTCCCTCACAAATCTTGCTTCTTTGTAGCTTTTTGAGCAGTTTTTTGTTGTTGCTGTTGTTGTTGAATTCTAAAACGTTAACATTGTTGAAATTAAATATGTTATAAAAATTGAATTTTGATAAATAGTTTTGAAGTAAGAGGTTCTGCGTGAACTTTTCCAAAAAGCTGACGAGTGACCTACCTTAAGTCATCCATCCCCCTGCCCTCATCCTTCCTCCATATACATTTATGTTAAAATCTTAATGGTAGTCCAAGCAACATAGCAGCTCTGTTTGTTTCCAAAATTCATAACAGAAAACATCTGAAGTGCAAAAAATTGTCATTTATTTAAATGAAGGCAAATATAAACCATAAAAACAATTATAAAGTAATTTGGCTGGGAGACATACCAGAATCAAGGAAAGCTTGACTAGAAATGCAGTTTCCGGAAAATAATAAATGATTACAAAATACTGGTCTCCCACAATATTGTTACCATACACAGATGTGATAATGCGGTAAAATGTAACATCATACTTTATTGGAAACAAAGCAATATGTCCTCCATTCTTCGAAGGGGGACATAAAAATGTATTCAAATTAATCAATGGTGTCCCACCCCATAGAAACCCTTGACCCTTGGACCACACTTTTCAGAATTTTGGAAAATGCACCCTTGATCATCATAAATGTTTGATTAATACCAAGGAGCACATTTCAAAACAGTACTGAAGTAATTTATTCTCTTTAAATAATCATTACAACCTCTCTCTCTCTCTAATGTACCCCTGACCAAAGTTCCTTGAAATTCACAATTTTTTATTAACACCAGAATTCTTTACCCTGGGGCCATGAAATTCACAAATTTGGAAGAGGCACCCTAGCTCATCATAACTATGTTTGTAGTTAGTTTGTTTAATAACAAGGAGGAAAGAAGAAAATTTTAAACGAATTAATGCATTATTTTCACTAAATGATTTATATAGCCCCGCCCTAACACCAGAACCCCTGACCCTGGGGCCATGAGATTCACAGTTTTGAAAGAAGCACCCTTACTCATCATAACTATGTATGTAGTTAGTTTTTTAATACGAAGGAGCAGAGAAGAAGATTTTCAAAGGATCTGCTTTATTTTCACTATATGATTTATATAGCCCCGCCCTAGCAATAGAATCGCTGACCCTGGGACCATGAATTTCACATTTGTATAGAGGAGTCAATGTTTATTACAATCATGCCAACAGTTTGAATGCTTGATGTCCAGGAGTAAAGAAGAAGTTTTTTTAATATTTCATTGGTTTTAATGGTTTTGACCCAATCCCTCAAGCCCCAGGGGGATAGCGCCCATGAAATTAACAATTTTTGCTCTCCTTCTCCCATAGACGCTATATTCCAGACTGCTTGAGATTGGTTGAGTGCTTTCAGAAAAGAAGAAAATGTTTTTTTTAGAAACAGATAGAAAATGTTCAATAAAATATGTTGTAATCTAAAGCAGTTACTGTAAATCACTAAATTTTCGCGACACCTTATTTTCGCAATAGTAATATGAATAAATCGAGTTGTGGTTATTGCTTTATATATAAAATACATTGAATTAAAACAGTTGTAATCGAAAATAAAGCGAATAAAAAGTGATTTGCTGAATTGCTCCTTACATCACAAATGTTACTTATTTTTCTTTTAATAAAAAAAAATATACACATACCTAATTTATCAGAGGATTTCAACTTCACATGTATATTCCCGTTTGACAAGGCTTCTCTTCTGATACCAACAGATTTTATGTTGTGATATTGACCTTGGAGTTTGCAGTACTTTAAAAAAAACTTAGCCTTGTTCATTTCTTTTAAATAGTTGGTGCTAGGTATTTCACGATTCTCCTTTCTCTTATTATAATTTTTTTTCTTTCCTTGGGTATATATTTTTTACCTTTGTATTGGAGTTGACGTTTGAACTATTTTTTTTTTAAAAAAACCTTGCCTATAAGTGTAATTGTTAATATTTAATTTGTGTATTCCTTTTAACAAGGCATTCCTTCAGGTAAAGAATATTTTGCATCTACTTTGGAGTTTGACCCTCTTTGAAAATTCTTTATTTTTTTTATTTATACAAAATTTTATTCACATAAGTGAATGGGATTGGGCAGCAGGAAAATCCTTTACAGTGGTCGTTAATTTTGTATAATACATTTCTTTGCATACCATCATTTACATTTCTTGACCCTTAAGTTTGAAGTGCATTTGAGACACGTTAAAATTTTCCATTAGATGGAAGACAATGGCATCAGAGTTTCAATAACATCTTGTTTTATTTCAAAAGAGCAAAAGTTTATTTGAAAAAAGTTTCAGTAGTTTATATATCAAAAACGTTTCTCTCCATATTCTTGATAAGAAATAGTCTAGAGTAAATATCGGGGTACGACTTAAATTGACGAGCATTCATTTTTAATTTAAAAAAGAAATGGAACGGCCGTTAGGCATTCACATCCAAGAAAATACACAAATTGGTGAAAAAGATAAAAGTGTAGCCATTGTTTGCAATAATAGTTTTGATTTTCTTTTGTAGGCGGATATTTTGATAGAGGAGAGCAACTTTCACGACTGTCTTTGAATGACGTTTTAAAGAATTTTTTATTCCATGTATCTTGTTACAACTATCTTCTTATTAAAATGTTTTCAATTGACTTAAGGTTTATTGATTCAAATTTTCCACGCACCAGAGAAAATGATCCATTGTATATGCTTTTCAAATGTTAATATACTAGAAGTACCGTATTTAAATACATGTACTTAAAATATTTGTTTCCTTGGGAAGAAAAAAAAAGTACATGATTGAGTTTCCATATAAAAGAATCCGCTTTTTGTGCTTCAATGACCCCAGTCCTGAGTTCATCATCAGTAGGACACATATTATTTAACTGTTATTTTTAAACTGTTTTCTGTGTATCTTTGTATCTTTTTGTACGCAAAACAAAATCATACCCATGGATAACTTTTGATCGGTTGGAGGCATGACTTTAATAACTGACAGATGTAATTCTAGTGACAATACCTTTCTTTGGGAACCATCAGTCTTATTTTACTTTAGCCCTCTTTAGCAATATTTTAACAAATTTCAACCACTAATCTTACTTTTTAATGGTTGGTGCTAGGGATTTCATTTTCATCATGTTTATTCCTTGTGATTACACCTTCATTACGAACAAAAATTTTTGACCTTGACCATGAGGAGTTAAAACCTTTAAAACTTTTTAACAGCTGTTACTAGGGCTTTTATTGCTTTTATCGTCTTTTATTTGGATTTGAAACATTTTGGCCTTTTCACCATGACCTTGGATTTTGACGTCCTATTGAAAACTTCAGCCTTGGTCATATCTTTGAAACAGGTTGGCAAGGACTTTCATTTTTTCATATGAAGGTGAAATATAAAGATATTTGATCTCTTGACCTTGGAGTCATTTGAGCAAAATTCTACAAAAGATCGAGGTCGCTTTTGATTGGCATTCGGCAGGAATCTGGGCGCTCTTGAAAAGAGGAAATTCCATTCATCAGTCACTTGAAAATTTAGCTGTCTTTTGATTTATAGGATTCCTTGAAATAGGAAAGGAAAATATTTTAGTGATATCGCATTATTTGCTTAAAAGAACTTGAAATTTGGTTAGATGTGCCCTGTGGTACAAAAGGATAATAATATTCTTAAACACCACTGCTGGTAAAGTGCGACTCGAGAAAATCTTTTGAAAACTCACTACTACCAGCATCTGAGAATTGTCTAGTTAAATATGTATTTTTTAAATAACACAATAAAAAATCACTTTCTAGAAGGCAAACGTTTTAAATAGTTGAGTGATTGGATAATGTACCCGAAAATTGCTCAGTATAGAAACATTTATAGTAAATTGCTGTTTACATCGTGTTTTTCATGTACTCGCATTTAAATGATGCATAAAGGACTACAGGACTAATTTGACTGTTAAGTGAATAAACTTAACTTTAATCTAACCTTTATTCAACGCTATGAACAAGACAATGTGCTTTAAAAAATGAATTATTCCATGGAATTTGCCAATAACTAGCAAATTCATTTTGTAGATGCTACAACTGGTTTCTGTAAAATTTTGACACGGGCGACTTTTTATTTGTGTAAATGCGACAACTGGTTTACGTTTCTGAGACTGTTGGTGTATTTAACTAAACGTGAATTATATGACATAAATTATTTAAATTTGCATGATCGAAGAGAATAATAATTTTTATAGTTTATAGTATATAAATAAGATTTTTAAATAGTTTATAATCATATTTTGACCATTTCTTCAAGCAGCACAATATTTTCCTTCAATTTTTCTTACGGATATTGTGTTTTTGGTGAAATCAAAATGTTTTTTTCTAGGGATGTCAAAATCGGTCAATTTTTCCTTATCGGTTACATGGACCATTTTCCGATCGGTACTCGTTACAATTTATAAAATATAAGTGTGTTAATTTTATTGAGACTAGTGAAGCCCTGATTAACCCCATCATTTATTTTTTTTCACGTTTTGATGGATGTAACAAACATCGAGGCAAACGAAATCAATTTCTTGTTCTAAATTTTTTATTTTATATGAAAAACTTTTTAAAGTAACACAATGAGTCAAAATCTTGATTTTCTTTTACGATATTTGTAGCATACAGAGAAAGACGTATGAAAATTATTAGTATATAGCTAAGATATGACAATTAAACTGCAAGAAAAACTGCACAATATAAGTGCTTGAAAAACAAAGGTTGTATCTACCGTTTAGTTGTTTAGTGTATGTCAAAGTCACGCCACTTTCATTAGGTCACCTGAGTAACTCATTGCTATCCGTTTTCGTTGTGTGTCGTGTGTTAACATTTGAACATTTTCAGCTTCCTCTCTGAAACCACTTAACCAATTTCAACCAAATTTGGTATACAGCATATATGGGTGAAGCGGAACAAAAATTGTGAATTTTATTGTCCCCACCCCCCTTGGACCTGAGGGGTGGGGCCAAAACCACTAAAGTTATTGCAATCTTTAAAAATCTTCTTCTTTACTCCTGGACATCAAGCAGGCAAACTGTTGACATGAAAGTAATGAACATTGTGTCCTCTACCAAAATTGTGAAATTCATGGCCCCGGGGTCAGGGGTTCTAGTGCTAGGGTGGGGCTATATAGATTATATAGTGAAAATTCATTAATTCTTTGAAGAATCTTCTTCTCTGCTCCTGGGTACTAAATAAACTAACTAAGTACATAGTTATGATGAGCAAGAGTGCCTCTTACAGAATTGTGAATTTTATGGCCCCAGGGTCATCTAGTGTTAGGGCGGGGCTCTATTGATTATATAGTGAATATGCATTTATTCTTTGAAAATCTTCTCCTCTGCTTCTGGGTATCAAATAAACTATCAAAGTACACAGTTATGTTGAGCAAGGGTGTCTCTTCCAAAATTGTGAATTTTATAGCCCCAGGGTTAGGGGTTCTGGTGCTAGGGCGGGGCTATATTGATCATATTGTGAAAATGCATTAAAAATTTTATTCTTTGAAAATCTTCTTCTCTGCTTCTGGGTAGTAAATAAACTAAGTAAGTAAGTAAGTACATAGTTATGATGAGCAAGAGTGCCTCTTCCAAAATTGTGAAATTTATGACCCCAGAATCAGGGGTTCAGATGTTAGGGTGGGCTCTATTGATTATATATTGAAAATACATTAATTCTTTGAAAGTCTTTTCCTTTGCTCCTAGGTTTTATGCCAATGATCCAAGTATATATATTTATGACGAAGAAAGGTGCATCTAGCAAAAAAGTTATTTTTTATGCCCCCCCCCCCTGGATCGGGGGGGGGGGTTACATAGTCTGAATATAAATTAATGCTTTGAAATCTGTTCTTTGGTATTAATCAACCATTTTATGATAAAATTTGCAAAATTTTGAAATATTTGCCCCAAGATCAGTGGTTCTTTTGGGATAAGGTGCACAACTGGTGATAAAGTTTAAGTGCATTTTCTCTTTGTTACTCTGATCTACCACTAGGTATTAAGTAAATAAAGTAAGCATGCAAAGTTTATAATTATGATTAGCTATGGTGTTTCTTTCAAAATTGTAAATTGTGAATTTCATGGCCTCTGGTTTAAAACACGAACCAAATTTAATTGTTTGAAAGTTGTTACACAAACCTCAGGTAGCCTATAAGGCCTGTGGGCCTCTTGTTTTTAGCTCAAACTAGTAAACAACATTCAGCTGGAGTATGCAAAGATGAGAAATATGTTTTAACAACGTTTTAAAAAGACTGCATCAAAATTTTTGGTCTACTTACATTTATTTCTGGGTACTTCAGACCATGGTACCGGTAACTATGGAAACTATTCAACTTTTCTGCGCATGCGTAAAATAAAGAGGAAGAAGTATTTAGCACTATTTTTGTTATGGGACATACAGAAATTATTTTTACTTTTTTTTCTCCATAAAAATAGATATTTTAGGTTCTGAAACCTGTAATTTTCTGAAACCTAATACTTTTAGGAATTGAACAAAATTAGCATGGGTCATGCAAAAATTTTACATTTGTCAATTTTCCCCTTTGTGCGTCACAGTGTATCTTTAAGCTCAGGCGCTTGACGTAATTAACCTTTCTTTTCATAGATAAAATTTTCCCCTTACTATAACAATAACACGGTTAATATTATAATATTGGGGATTTTTTTTTATTTATGAAAAGAAAGGTTAAAAACATTCAAGCGCTTGTATTTTTAAGTTAATTAATACACCTATAAATACAAATGGTTAATTCACAGCTGTTTGTAATGCAGCTTCGTAATAATACGAAAAGCGAAAGAGGATACCTTTAAAGAAAGAAACGCAACTTTTCAGGATCGTTAGACGTATATTATTTATTTAATATACTTTTATACAACAATTTTCAATAAACAAATTATTAAATCTATCAAAAAGATAAGGGACTAAAATAGGTGATAACAGCTGTGAGCCAGGTATTTGGCCACGGTAGTTAGTGTATATACACCCGTGCATAGACCTCAAGTTAGGTTTATGACCCGTGTAACCGAGTGGCGATTAGTATTCGATACTCAGACGTTCGATTGAGTACCTGGTTAACCGGGTACTCGTTAACATTCTTACCAGATACTTTCAAATAGAGTTATATGGTATGCATGAGCAAGACGATGAAACCAAAAAATCCAAAACTGCACCGAATAAGTATGCATCTACGAATATTTTGATCAAGACAGGTTTGCCCCCTCACTTTTTTGCATCCTCTGAAAAAAATGAGATAGACAACCAAAGCGCTATGTTCAGTGCCACCCATACAAAAATATGTTCAATACTATTTTTGCGCACATATGCTTTACTTGGTACTGGATTAATTCCTCTAAATTCTTATCCAAACTGCAGCTAATCTTAACGTTCGACTCTAGCAAACCCAGCCGTTGGGGAAAATGGAATAGTTAGAGAAAGGTACCACGACCACAAATAAATATGATTGTTCTTCCTCCCAGCTGCAGAAATGTGGCGTTATGGTTTTATATTGCATTCTTTAAAGTCAAAGACTAAAATATAAAAGCATAACATAGTTCTGCCGCTTTGTTCTTCCTGAGATTGGATTTTATTTGTTGGCTTAAGTCACCCGTGCCCCCTATCCTTATCTTTCTGCAATATAAATTTATATTAAAATCTTACTAGTAGTTCAAGGCAACATAGCAGCTCTGTTTATTTCCAAATTTCATAACAGAAAACTTGTTCAGTGTGAAAAACTTGTCATATATTTAAATGACGAAAATGTAAACCATAAAAACAATTACAAAATAATTTGGCTGGGAGACATAACAAAATCTAGGAAAGCTTGACCAGAAATGCAGTTCAATAAATGATCACAAAAATGGTCTCCCAGTCACTATATTGTTACAACACACAGATGTGATAATGCGGTAAAATGCAACATCATACTTTATTGGAAACAAAATTTAATTGGTGCATAAAATAGCGCTATCAACCCGTACTAATGTCACGGGTCTGCATGTTTAAAACAATACATTGTATGAGCTGCAACTTTGATGTCGGAATTTTTTGTTGCAAAATTGTAAATAACTATTTCAATGACAAAACAATTGTTAATAAACTTCTGTTAATCATTTTTGCGAAGAAAAAAATTATAAGCTTCGATTGAATTAAAATTACATTTATTGTCGTCAATAATGATTTCTTGTATAAGACTCTATATTGGATTGTAAATAGAAGTCTTTTTCTGCTTTATTTTAGTCTAATTGATCATAAAGGTTCAAGTTACCTACGAATTTATCAAAAATTTTAACGGCAAAATAATTTTTTTTAAAAATGCAGTACACAGAGCTTTAATAATAGACTAGTATCTTTATGTCATTTAAATATGAGAATATTTTGATAAAATATAAAAATATTCCATACAAGATGATAATTAGAAATACTTAATGCCAGCCATCTTTCAAAGTAAACGGTTAAAAAGACCATTGAAGGAGGGGATCAAAAAGTTTATCAACGTCTTTTCCCTTCAAACACATGTATATGGCTCTCATCCTTATCCTTATTTAAGAGAGGTCAATCTTTTTTTCCTGTTGGGGGGGGGGGTCCAAATTTTGATTCTTCTACAAAGAAATTTAGTAACATTGGCCATAACTTTTGATTAATACATTTCTTTGGATACCAAACTTTTTATTTCTCGACCTTGGAGTTTGACCTGCATTTGAGACAAGTTAACATTTGCCATTAGATGCCAGACGCAGACATCAGAGTTTCAAAAACATATCTTGTTTTATTTCAAAAGAGCAAAAGTTTATTTGAATAAGGTTTCAGTTGTTTATATATCAGAAACGTTTCTCTCGATAGTCTTGATAAGAAATAGAGTAAATGCCGCGATATGGCTTTCATCGACGAGTACTCATTCTTAATTTCTAAAAAAAAAAAAATGTTGAACAGCTGTTGGGTTAAAAACAACAATATCCAAGACAATAAATTGGAGGAGATCAATGTTCACGGCTGTAGTTTCTCTGACGTTTTAAAAGGGTTGGGTGGATGTGGCCATTTTCAGACTATATTGATCTCCTTTAGAAGAAGAGCTCCATAGAAAAATATAAATATTGACAAAATTTTAAAGCTAAAATGCATGAAATTTTTGTTTGCCAAAAGATAGTTGACACCTTAAGATATCCTATATCTAAGAATTAAGTTAAATCAAATGTTTAATTTTGTGTCCCTAGCCCCCTTAAAGATTTTTTATTACATTAGTGGTTACACTTATCTTCTTATAAAATGCTTTGATTAAAGTTTATGGTTTCAAATTTTCCACGCCTCAGAGATAATGATTAAGTTTAATCTTTTTTATGTTAATATTATACCGATTGAGTTTCCATATTACAGAATCCGCTTTTTATGCTTCATTGACCTCAGTCCTGAGTTTATTATCAGTAGGCCACGTCCCGGCGTTCTTAAACTCCTGCAGTCACCATGAATCGGTCCTGTAAAATAGATTTAGAATATCCTACTAGCAATGAGAGGTAAGTATAAAATACATTATTTCAAAATTTTAATGCGAATTTTAAAATGGAGGATTTGATTAATAAACTTACGATGCAGCTTTGTTTATTAAGAATTAGGGATCTTTATTAACAGTGATGTGGACTTGTAAACATGTGAAAAAAAGAAAAGAATATTTATTCTAAAAGTATCAATATTCTAAAAAGGAGGTTATTAAAGTTTAAAAATAAATAAAACCAAAAAAAAAAATCGTATTATCAAGTAACAAAAGGATACTAGTAGTTCCGTCTCCTGTCTTGTCAGATATAGCTTTAAAATTTAGCTCCAGGTCACACATTTTTTGTATTTTTGTACGGCACTCCTGACCTGAGTGAATATAATATGTAAAAAAAAAAAATGGAGATGGTTTCCTTCTTTTAAATTTATTTAAATTTTGAATCTTTTCAAAATTAAACATGAAGCGTAATTGATTATATTGAACTTGATTTTGTTTTTTAAAAAAATGCTTTTAATCCAATTTCAAGATACTTTCCAAATTTGTATGGATGAAAAGAGCACTTGAAAAAAAAGATTTTATGATTGTCTGATAAAATTTTAAGGTTTTTCCACCCTTACCATTTTAATGCTTAAAAGTACAAAAATTGAATTCATTTGCATTTATTAAAGTTTAAATTTACCAATTATTTCCAGAAATGTATAGGTCGCCATATTATTTAAGATGGGAGACGTAAATAAACAGAAGCATATGTCAACATAAAAATCGTACATTTTTTGTAAACAGTATCAAAAATATTATGTAGAAACTGAGTCAAATGCATAATTATGATGCTGAAAGTTCCTAAATACTAGTACTTGCTACTTATAAGATACTTTTGAATTGTGAATATCAGGGAAACTTATTTTACATTAGAAGTACAATAAAGAAGATGCCTAAATGAAGCTACATGAGCAGGAGTTATTGCCCTTGTCAACATTTTTTAAAGATTGCATAATTGATTAAATAAAGGAAATATGCATTTTTAAAAATTCTTTTACTTAACAATATTTATCAATACACCTATGGAAAATCATTCTTCCAAAATATATTGTTCTACTGGGTATGAATTTAATTTAAGTACAGTTTTTGCAAAAACCTATGACATCACAGGGGGGTGGAATTACCTTAAACGTAAATATATCATGATTCTGGACCTGATCTGAACATGATCTGTTTACTCATCGCTTAATTTATTCAGTTCTTTATATTTACAAATTGCATGCAACCTAAAGAAGCTCTCACATATAACTAGACCAGATACAAACAAGAAAATTACTGTTCAATTTCAAGGATGATTTAGAATCAGAGGGGTCAAATGCAAGTTTAATAGACGGTATGAAAATTCAAAAGCAGTCGAATTTTCCAACTTCGTTGACTCTTTCATACAGCTTTTGAGAACATACAGTAGGGAATCTATCAATAATTATGGCACGACAAATTCACAAAAATTAGCTAATCATAGTTTCACAGTTGATAAACTATGTTTATCGACTGTAAACTATAATTTACGATCCGTTAACCACAGTTCACGATGCTAATCTATATATCTCACCTGTAAACTATAGTTTTCGCGATAATCTGTATTTTACAAGGATATCACTAGATGGTATGGCGTAAAAGAAGTCGAACATGAGTTATCGTTCATATAACGAGTTATCGTTCATAAGATGCGTAATACGTCATCACTAGAGACATATTCACTCGTACATGGAATATTCCACATGTGTTAAAATAAACAGAAATAAAATAAATATTCGTTAATAATATTTATTCGATTGGTAATTTACATTTATTTCATATGTAATTTACAATGGGGTTATTAAATATTCATCCGTATGCCGAAAAGTGAGAATGTCCGTATATATAAACAATTTATCAATATAAATTAATCATCAAACAAGGATAAATTTTAGACAATCGTGGATTGATTTTAATGAAAAATAAAAGGAGTTGAGGTAAAGTACTGGATATATTTCCTTTCTATATATTTATTTGTATTTCGATTAATGCAGTTTGGTTGTTATGTGTATTGCGAATGGAGAATGTAGAAGGAGGGGGGGTATTACCTAGTGGAGACAGGCATCTATCGTTAAATGTGGTCATGTAAGAAAAAAACCCAAACGTGTTTAAATACTGCCTTAAGATCCTTGCTCAAATTTTTCCACTCATGGGAACACTAACAATTGCCGTTCGAAAGCTGCTCGACACCCTGGGCCATTGAGCAGTGATCGAGGGACCTTTTTCGTGCCAGCACCAACAGCGACAGGGAGGGGTGGAGCGGTTGTTTGTCAGAGTTAAGGAGCCCACAACCACACTAGAATTATTGAATTATTAAATCTTATGTATATATAGTAAAGAAAAGGGGGCCCTGGCCCCCTGCACAGTGAGGGACCTTTTTCGTGCCATCACCAACTGTGACAAGGGACCTCGGTTTATACCGTCTCATTGGAGGACCGGTCTCCACGTCCTTCAGAGGGATTCAAACCTGCAACACAAGGATTATCTTCTTAATCCGCGACTTTAAAGCAGACTTTCTTACTACCATTTCACACGGCTACGCAGATTTCAGTGGCGAATCCAGGAATCTTTTACAGGAGGGGGGGGGGGGGGTGCTGTTGTTTGTCGGAGTTAAGAGTTTGTCAGTGTTAAAATAAACAGAAATTAAATAAATATTTTTTGAATTTATTTATTAGATTGGTAAATTACATTTATTTAAAATTGAAAATTATTGAATTATTAAATCTTATGTATATATATATATATTGGACAAAAAAGGAGGCCGGGGGGGGGGGGTGCACTACCTCTAAACTAATCCGCCAGTGTAATTGAATGATTATTATACTCAGGTTGTGAGATAGAAATAATTATTTTATTATTTTAATTAGAAACTCATACCTATACAACAACCAATAATAAGAAATCTGTTATTTTTTCACATGAATATCCAGCTTAGGGATAAGACTTAATTTCTCACAAAACTTTTTTTTCCCCCGAGGCATATGCTAACGCAATAGAGCAAGGGATACGTAAATCTACAAAACCTATATTTCTCGCTATTCGGCAGTCACTACTATTCTGGGTCTGGTATACCTGGTATTTCACTCTAGGTAATTCTGGTGAATTTTTTGTTCATGTGATCCAAAGTACAAACATATGACATAGTGCTGTCTGTATTAATATTTCTTCACTTAGGGCAGTGATGTTTGTATAATACTTGTTGTAAAATATGTTTTAAAAATAAAAAAAAATTAATAAAACTAATTATAAAGTCCCAATTACTAGATTTAACTTCTAATCTAGTGACCATGTATTGAAGGGCAGCCCCGCGAGAATTCCGAAGCATTTAAGTTATAATGTATAGCGACCATATTACGTACCTAATAAATGAATGGTCTGATAGTTTAAATCTTGATAGAATTTTGAAGATGGTATCAAATATAATGCTTCACTTGAGAATTGTACAAAACTTTGATTTTTGTCTAATTAATAGCACCTTGAATTTTACATTAATTGAAGTCTATGGGCTGCACATGTTTTTTTAAGATATTAAAAGAAGTTATTTGATTTTCAAACAAATATCTTTGTAAATATTTGAATAAACTATATCTTTATTACATTATTTATTATTTATAGTACTTTTTTGGAGTTTGACCATTTTTCATGAAAATTTTAGACTTTAACTTTGGCCATATCTTTTGAAAAAAAGTTTAACATGATGATATGTCCCTTATCTCAGAGCTTTCTCTCACCTACCTGTACCTTGTACCAGATAAGAATACGACCAAATATTCGTCATATTCCTACCTGTCTTTCATAGATTCTGATTTATTTTATACTGAAATTCTTACCCTGGTCTTGCTAGGCAACTCCTTACCTGTTATGGAGATTCAGAAGAAAAGTTTAACATGAAGATATGTCCCTGATCTCAGAGCTTTCTCTCACCTACCTGTACCTTGTACCAGATAAGAATACGGCAAAATATTCGTCATATTCCTACCTGTCTTTCATAGATGCTGATTTATTTTATGCTGAAATTCTTACCCTCATCTTACTCTGCAACACCGCAACTTTTATGTAGTTTAAAAAAAAGGTTTAACATGATGATATGTCCCTTATCTCAGAGCTTTCTCTCACCTACCTGTACCTTGTACCAGATAAGAATACGACCAAATATTCGTCATATTCCTACCTGTCTTTCATAGATGCTAATTTATTTTATGCTGAAATTCTTACCCTGATCTTACTCTGCAACACCTTAACATTTATGGAGTTTAAAAAAAAAGGTTTAACATGAAGATATGTCCCTGATCTCAGAGCTTTCTCTCACCTACCTGAACCTTGTACCAGATAAGAATACGACCAAATATTTGTCATATTCCTACCTGTCTTTCATAGATGCTGATTTATTTTATACTAAAATTCTTACCCTGGTCTTACTAGGCAACTTCTTACTTTTCATGGAGATTCAAAAGATAGGTTTGCCCTGAAGATATGTCCCTGATCTCAGAGCTTTCTCTCACCTACCTGTACCTTGTACCAGATAAGAATACGACCAAATATTCGTCATATTCCTACCTGTCTTTCATAGATGCTGATTTATTTTATACTGAAATTCTTACCCTGGTCTTACTAGGCAACTTCTTACTTTTCATGGAGATTCAAAAGATAGGTTTGCCCTGAAGATATGTCCCTGATCTCAGAGCTTTCTCTAACCTACCTGTACTTTGTACCAGATAAGATTTCGACCAAATATTCGTCATATTCCTATCTGTCTTTCATAGATGCTGATTTATCTTATACCGAAATTCTTACCCTGGTCTTACAAGGCAACTCCTTACCTTTTATGGAGATTCAAAAGATAGGTTTAACATCAAGATATGTCCCTGATCTCAGAGCTTTCTCTCACCTACGTACCTGTACCTTGCACCAGATAAGAATACGACCAAATATTCGTCATATTCCTACCTGTCTTTCATAGATGCTGATTTATTTTATACTGAAATTCTTACCCTGGTCTTACTAGGCAACTTCTTACCTTTTATGGAGATTCAAAAGATAGGTTTGCCCTGAAGATATGTCCCTGATCTCAGAGCTTTCTCTAACCTACCTGTACTTTGTACCAGATATGATTTCGACCAAATATTCGTCATATTCCTACCTGTATTTCATAGATGCTGATTTATTTTATATTGAAATTCTTACTCAGGTCTTAGTAGGCAACTCCTTACCTGTTATGGAGATTCAAAAGATACGTTTAACATGAAGATATGTCCCTGATCTCAGAGCTTTCTCTCACCTACCAGTACCTTGTACCAGATAAGAATACGACCAAATATTCGTCAATTTCCTACCTGTCTTTCATAGATGCTGATTTATTTTATACTGAAATTCTTACCCTGATCTTACTAGGCAACTCCTTACCTGTTATGGAGATTCAAAAGATAGGTTTAACATGAAGATATGTCCCTGATCTCAGAGCTTTCTCTCACCTACCTGTACCTTGTACCAGATAAGAATACGGCAAATCATTCGTCATATTCCTATCTGTCTTTCATAGATGCTGATTTATTTTATAATGAAATTCTTACCCTGGTCTTACTAGGCAACTCCTTACCTTTTATTGAGATTCAAAAGATAGGTTTAACATGAAGATATGTCCCTGATCTCAGAGCTTTCTCTCACCTACCTGTACCTTGTACCAGATAAGAACGCGGCAAAATATTCGTCATATTCCTACCTGTGTTTCATAGATTCTGATTTGTTTTATACTGAAATTCTTACCCTGGTCTTGCTAGGCATCTCTTTACCTGAAATTACCTATTTATTTTTTATTTCTAATAATTATTAATAAACCAAGTAACTTATTTATTCATTAGGAAATTTATTTGTCTGTTTATTTATGAATACATTATTTTCTTCATTAATTAATTATTCTAATGAGTAATTAATTTTTTTATTAATTAATTAATTACGGTTTACTTATTACATGTATTTCTAATTATTAAGTAAATGTTTGATTCACTAATAAATTATTTATTTATTTATCATATTTATTCCTTTTTATTATTATTCTTTTAAGATTAACTAAATAATTTATTTATCATTTTAGTTATCTTTTTATTTATTTTGCTATTTACTTATTTACTTATCTTTTGTGTTATTTATTTATTTATTTATTTATTTATACTTTTTATGTTATAGACAGGTTCTGCTTATGTATTGCCAGGGTTTATATTCCCATCGCAAGGGTTTGTATACCCATCACCAGGGTCTATATACCCATCACCAGGGTCTGTATTACCCATCACCAGTGTCTGTGTACCCATCACAAGGGTCTATATACCCATCACCAGGATCTATATACCCATCACCAGGGTCTATATACCCATCACCAGGGTCTGTATACCCATCACCAGGGTTTATATACTCATCACAAGGGTTTGTATACCCATCACCAGGGTCTGTTTACCCATCACCAGGGTCTGTATTAGCCATCACCAGGATCTATATACCCATCACCAGGGTCTATATACCCATCGCCAGGGTCTGTATACCCATCACCAGGGTTTGTATACTACTCTACAGGTTCTATATACCCTATATATATATATATTTTGCCGTATTCTTATCTGGTACAAGGTACAGGTAGGTGAGAGAAAGCTCTGAGATCAGGGACATATCTTGATGTTAAACCTATCTTTTGAATCTCCATAACAGGTAAGGAGTTGCCTAGTAAGACCAGGGTAAGAATTTCAGTATAAAATAAATCAGCATCTATGAAAGACAGGTAGGAATATGACGATTATTTTGCCGTATTCTTATCTGGTACAAGGTACTGGTAGGTGAGAGAAAGCTCTGAGATAAGGGACATATCATCATGTTAAACCTTTTTTTAGACTCCATAAAAGTTAAGGTGTTGCAGAGTAAGATAAGGGTAAGAATTTCAGTATAAAACAAATCAGCATCTATGAAAGACAGGAAGGAATATGACGAATATTTTGCAGTATTCTTATCTGGTACAAGGTACAGGTACATGTAGGTGAGAGAAAGCTCTGAGATAAGGAATATCTATCAATGTTAAACCTATCTTTTGAATCACTTTAAAAGGTAAGGAGTTGCCTAGTAAGAGAAGGGTAAGAATTTCAGTATAAAATAAATCAGCATCTATGAAAGACAGGTAGAAATATGACGAATATTTGGTCGTATTCTTATCTGGTACCAGGTACAGGTAGGTGAGAGAAAGCTCTGAGATCAGGGACATATCTTGATGTTAACCCTATCTTTTAAATCTCCATAACAGGTAAGGAGTTGCCTAGGAAGACCTGAGTAAGAATTTCAGTATAAAATAAATCAGCATCTATGAAAGACAGGAAGGAATATGACAAATATTTTGCCGTATTCTTATCTGTTACAAGGTACAGGTAGGTGAGAGAAAGCTCTGAGATCAGGGACATATCATCATGTTAAACCTTTTTTTTAAACTTCATAAAAGTTGAGGTGTTGCAGAGTAAGATAAGGGTAAGAATTTCAGTATAAAACAAATCAGAATCTATGAAAGACAGGCAGGAATATGACGAATATTTTGCAGTATTCATATCTAGTACCAGGTACAGGTAGGTGAGAGAAAGCTCTGAGATCAGAGACATATCTTGATGTTAAACCTATCTTTTGAATCTCCATAACAGGTAAGGAGTTGCCTAGTAAGACCAGGGTAAGAATTTCAGTATAAAATAAATCAGCATCTATGAAAGACAGGTAGGAATATGACGATTATTTTGCCGTATTCTTATCTGGTACAAGGTACAGGTAGGTGAGAGAAAGCTCTGAGATAAGGGACATATCATCATGTTAAACCTTTTTTTAGACTCCATAAAAGTTAAGGTGTTGCAGAGTAAGATAAGGGTAAGAATTTCAGTATAAAACAAATCAGAATCTATGAAAGACAGGTAGGAATATGACGAATATTTTGCAGTATTCTTATCTAGTACCAAGTACAGGTAGGTGAGAGAAAGCTCTGAGATCAGGGACATATCTTGATGTTAAACCTATCTTTTGAATCTCCATAACAGGTAAGGAGTTGCCTAGTAAGACCAGGGTAAGAATTTCAGTATAAAAAAATCGGCATCTATGAATGACAGGTAGAAATATGACGAATATTTGGTCGTATTCTTATCTGGTACCAGGTACAGGTAGGTGAGAGAAAGCTCTGAGATCAGGGACATATCTTGATGTTAACCCTATCTTTTAAATCTCCATAACAGGTAAGGAGTTGCCTAGTAAGACCAGGGTAAGAATTTCAGTATAAAATAAATCAGCATCTATGAAAGACAGGTAGGGATATGACGATTATTTTGCCGTATTCTTATCTGGTACAAGGTACAGGTAGGTGAGAGAAAGCTCTGAGATCAGGGACATATCATCATGTTAAACCTTTTTTTAAACTTCATAAAAGTTAAGGTGTTGCAGAGTAAGATAAGGGTAAGAATTTCAGCATAAAACAAATCAGAATCTATGAAAGACAGGCAGGAATATGACGAATATTTTGCAGTATTCTTATTTAGTACCAGGTACAGGTAGGTGAGAGAAAGCTCTGAGATCAGAGACATATCTTGATGTTAAACCTATCTTTTGAATCTCCATAACAGGTAAGGAGTTGCCTAGTAAGACCAGGGTAAGAATTTCAGTATAAAATAAATCAGCATCTATGAAAGACAGGTAGGAATATGACGATTATTTTGCCGTATTCTTATCTGGTACAAGGTACAGGTAGGTGAGAGAAAGCTCTGAGATAAGGGACATATCATCATGTTAAACCTTTTTTTAGACTCCATAAAAGTTAAGGTGTTGCAGAGTAAGATAAGGGTAAGAATTTCAGTATAAAACAAATCAGAATCTATGAAAGACAGGTAGGAATATGACGAATATTTTGCAGTATTCTTATCTAGTACCAAGTACAGGTAGGTGAGAGAAAGCTCTGAGATCAGGGACATATCTTGATGTTAAACCTATCTTTTGAATCTCCATAACAGGTAAGGAGTTGCCTAGTAAGACCAGGGTAAGAATTTCAGTATAAAATAAATCAGCATCTATGAAAGACAGGTAGAAATATGACGAATATTTGGTCGTATTCTTATCTGGTACCAGGTACAGGTAGGTGAGAGAAAGCTCTGAGATCAGGGACATAACTTGATGTTTTTTTTAAACTCCATAAAAGTTAAGGTGTTGCAGAGTAAGATAAGGGTAAGAATGTCAGTATAAAATAAATCAGCATCTATAATATGACGAATATTTGGTCGTATTCTTATCTGGTACTAGGTACAGGTAGGTGAGAGAAAGCTCTGAGATCAGGGACATATCTTCATGTGAAACCTATCTTTTTGAATCTCCATAACAGGTAAGGAGTTTCCTAGTAGGACCAGGGTAAGAATTTCAGAATAAAATAAATCAGCATCTATGAATGACAGGTAGAAATATGACGAATATTTGGTCGTATTCTTAATTTTTTTTTCAATTTTTAAAACATATTTTACAACAAGTATTATACAAACATCACTGCCCTAAGTGAAGACATATTAATACAGAGAGCACTATGTCATATGTTTGTGCTTTGGATCACATGAACAAAACATTCAATAGAATTACCTAGAGTGAAATACCAGGTATACCAGACCCAGAATAGTAGTGACTGCCGAATAGCGAGAAATATAGGTTTTGTAGATTTAAGTATCCCTTGCTCTATTGCGTTAGCATATGCCTCGGGGGAAAAAGAGTTTTGTGAGAAATTAAGTCTTATCCCTAAGCTGGATATTCATGTGACAAAATAACAGATTTCTTATTAGTGGTTGTTGTATAGGTATGAGTTTCTAATTAGAATAAGAAAATAATTATTTCTATCTCACAACCTGAGTGTAATAATCATTCAATTACACTGGCGGATTAGTTTAGAGGTAGTGCACCCCCACCCCCCCCCCCCCCGACCCCCTTTTTTGTCCAATATATACATAAGATTTAATAATTCAATAATTTTCAATTTTAAATAAATGTAATTTACCCATCGAATAAATATTATTAAAAAAATATTTATTTAATTTCTCTATATTTTAACACTAACAAACTCTTAACTCTGACAAGCAACAGCACCCCCCCTCCTTTAAAAGATTCCTGGATTCGCCACTGAAATCTGCGTCGCCGTGTGAAATGGTAATAAGAAAGTCTGCTTAAAAGTCGCGGATTAAGAAGATAATCCTTTTGTTGCAGGTTTGAATCCCTCTGAAGGACGTGGAGACCGGTCCTCCAATGAGACCGTATAAACCGAGGTCCCTTGTCACAGTTGGTGCTGGCACGAAAAAGGTCCCTCACTGTGCAGGGGGCCAGGGCCCCCTTTTCTTTACTATATATACATAAGATTTAATAATTCAATAATTCTAGTGTGGTTGTGGGCTCCTTAACTCTGACAAACAACCGCTCCACCCCTCCCTGTCGCTGTTGGTGCTGGCACGAAAAAGGTCCCTCGATCACTGCTCAATGGCCCAGGGTGTCGAGCAGCTTTCGAACGGCAATTGTTAGTGTTCCCATGAGTGAAAAATTGGAGCAAGGATCTTAAGGCAGCATTTAAACACGTTTGGGTTTTTTTCTTACATGACCACATTTAACGATAGATGCCTGTCTCCACTAGGTAATACCCCCCCTTTTACATTCTCCATTCGCAATACGATAACAACCAAACTGCATTAACCGAAATACATATATAGAAAGGAAATATATCCAGTACTTTACCTCAACTCCTTTTTATTTTTCATTAAAATCAATCCACGATTGTCTATAATTTATCCTTGTTTGATGATTAATTTATATTGATAAATTGTTTATATACGGACATTCCCACTTTTCGGCATACGGATTGAAATTTAATAACCCCATTGTAAATGACATATGAAATAAATGTAAATTACCAATCGAATAAATATTACTAACGAATATTTATTTTATTTCTGTTTATTTTAAAACATGTGGAATATTCCATGTACGAGTGAATATGTCTCTAGTGATGACGTATTACGCATCTTATGAACGATAACTCGTTATATGAACGATAACTCATGTTCGACTTCTTTTACGCCATACCATCTAGTGATATCCATTTTACAAGCGTACAATATAATTAACATTGAAAACAATCATTTAATTGCGACCGCAAAATATAGTTTATCTGACAAATATGTAGTTTCACAATATGTAAACTATGGTTTACATGTCTAAAATATACTTACGTTAACAAGTGTAAATTATAGTTTAGGGTTTGTTAAATATAGTTTAAAGACATTCAAAGCGCCGAATTTCAATGATAGTCAACTTCTGTTTACAACCGAAATCTATAGTTACCAAATGTAAAACATAGTTTATTTGATAAATATAGTTTTGCGATTTGTGAATCTATGAATGACAACTCTTACTCGTAAGTATAGTTCAGAATATAAATTATAGTTTACAGATGTGAATCTGTGTTTCTCAGCAAAATCTATTGTTAACGTTTAATTACAGACAGATAAACGTAGATTAGTATTAAATAATTACTAAAAACAAAAACAAATTTTAAATCTAACATATAATATTGTGAACAATATTTAAAAATTATTTAAATTAAGTGAAATATGAGAAACGCACAGTATTCAAGCTCAAGTGTCAATTGAATTTAAACAATACAAAAGGGGAGCAGAGCTAACACATACCTCTAAAATATCAGAAGTGGGGTCATTTGTCAATACATGGAGAATTAGACATCCCTTGTCAAACGGTTACCCAATCCTGTGCTCCTTCTAATGACAAGATAGATAGAAAACTCTGGTGATAATTCAGTGTCTAACAAGGTCAGTCATCATTGTACATTCTGACAAAGTCACTGAAAGTAGAACTAGCTAAATGATGATTTTAAACAGACTAGTTGATATTAATGTTTCATTAGCTTACCTCGTAAGAAATTGTATACACAGAATATATTATGCTCTTGCGTTTCAACATATGCAGTTGATAAAGGTACTTATATTGCTAGTCAAGTAAGGGAAGATAAACATAGAAAAATAAAAGTCGTGATGACTCTATCGATCATCATAAAGTTTTGCTGTTAGATTACCATGTTACCGTCTTTTTCTAGTTTAAAAAAAGGTATATGAAACAGAAATATCAGACTCTATGACATATTTTTTTTTTAAAAATTCTTCCAAGTTCACTAGGATATATTGTGTTAACTTATGAATGGAAGCAACTATTGTTAACAACATTAACTTGCATCTGTTTAGATACACCACTGTGGGCCTTCCAGTACTAGATGCCACCGTCTTCATTGTTGTCGGGTTCGGGGGCCTTTCCATTATCGTGGCCCTCATACATAATGCCCTACATCGCTATTTCTTCAAGGATCAACACAGACTGGACACCGTGTTCGATGCGGGGGGACGGGTGACCACAAGTCTCACGGCCGTGACCGTAGCCTCCCAGGTTCTGTGGCCCGTGGATCTGGTCCAAACCTCGGTGATTGCTACAAAGGTAAGATATTCTTATATAATCATCAGAGAAATGTGTGTAGTCATAGCTGAACAAAGTAAATTTTTACAGATACTAAAGCTGGCGATTGTAAGGTGAATGAAAAATAATATGCAATTATAATTATTAAACATACCTTTTTTATTCTGAAAGGCATGCAGATGTCATTCTTTTGTGGACTGTTTGGAAATATACAATTCAAACAAAATTCATTTTTGTCATAATCTTGCATATGTTAACTACGGTGCATGCGCCTACAGGTTTGTAATTTTAAGTGATAAGTATTTTGATTACTTATCCCTTTCTATCCTCAAGAATAGTTCAATTTATCAATGTTCCCCAAATTTATACGTAATTTTTCTCATACCAAGTAAAATGAAGATCTTCATCCTTCATTAATTCATTGTCATGCACGGTTATCAATTTATCAATTAATTTTTATTACAAGTTGCAATTTTGTGTTATATAAACTGTGTTAGACAAAATGAAGAATGTTCCTGAATCCTGATCATGACAAGAAGCGCACGGCGGGTGTGACCGATCGGCAGGGGATGCTCACTCCTCCATGACACCTGATGCCACCTCTTATGTTTTGGAGGTCCGTGTTTGCTCTGTTCCTATTTTGTTTTGTTTTGTGGACTTTTGATCTTTAATGCTGTTCGTTATCTCCATATGTTTCATTATACGTGTATGTGACGTTACAATGATCTATAAGCAAAAAATAATATTTTTATAGTGATCTTTTTGAAATTCTTTGTTTTCACAGTCTGGACTTGGAACCATCTACTTCTATGTGGTTGGTCTGGCTATGATCATTGCTGTGTTTCCATGCTTAACTCTCAACTTTAAGACAAAGGCCCCAGGTGCTAAAACTTATCCACAGGTACTGTTATGTTTTATCAATTAAAAAAGAAAATATACATATGAGAATTACTCAAAGGATTGTTATTTAATATTCAAATGTTGAATATAAAGAATGCTGTATAATCATTTAACCGATCTCTTTTATACTCATAATCATATATAGCAGAATTTATTTTACAAACTCTTTAAAAAAAAGAGATATCTCTTTTTGTAAGAGAGATATCTCTTTTACTAAGAGAGATATCTTTATAAGTTAGAGAGATATCTCTATAAGCGAGAGAGATATCTCATAAAGTTAGAGATATCTCTTAAACAAGGTTAAAAGATATATCTTTCTTAGGTAGAGAGATATTTCTTTAGATTTTCAAAAAGAGATATCTGTCTAAGCTAAAAAGATATCTCTTTTAATGAAAGAGATATCTCTTTTCCATTCATCCTTAAAATAAAATAATTAATTCTCCCCTTTAAAACGAAAGCGAAACAAGTAAAGTCTCTGGAATAATTTTGCTGTTATAAGAGAAAAGACTGAGCATGCAATACCCAGAATCATATATGCACTATGTAGACAAAAATGCTATAAATCCATGGTGAAAAAATGCTAAAAGTTTAATATTCAAGAAAACGAAAGTAAGCATAAAATCTCAAATGCAATGGACCGAATTTTCTCAGTTTATGAAATAATCAACTATTTCTAATTTGAAATCTAGACAACACTGAATTACTTATCATGTTTAGAAAAGCTATAATGTTAAATATCATGAATATGTCGAAATTTAAAAATACTTTAATGTACTTCCGTGAATAAAAAGCTTCCTTCCGGTGAAGGGAGAAGTCATTTCAAATGGAATTAAAATACAAATAATGAAGAGAGATATCTCTTCGCAATAAAGAGATATCTCTTTTTGCTTGAGAGATATCGCTTTTAGACGGCTTTGAAAGATGTCTCTTTCAATTTGAGAGATATCTGTTAAGATAAACTAAGAGCGATATCTCTTTTACTTTGAGAGATATCTCTTTAACTTGGAAAGATATCTCCAAAAGTAAAAGAGATATCTCTCTAGGTGAACGAGATATCTCTTTAACGTTCAGAGATATCTTTTTTTCACAAAAGAAATATCTCTCAAGGAAATAGAGATATCTGTTAAAGCGGAAGAGATATCTCTCTTATAAAAAGAGATATCTCTTTAACGTTCAGAGATATCTCTTTCTTTGAGAGATATCTCTAAAAATGAGAGATATTTCTTTATAGTTTGAAGATATCTCTATTTTGTAAGAGATATCTCTCTAAAATGACAGATATCTCTTTAATTCTAAAATGAATTTTATTTCCGAATAAACAGCAAAAAGGCTTGTCATACATATCCCTTTATTTAACAGAAACACGAATGTCTTTTGACATCAGACACCAGTTAAGCGTTTCCGCCCGTCCTCTCATCTTTCAGTCTTCCCGTCCTCTGTTAATCAGTAAGGTTCATGAACCCTCTGGTCACTCATATAAAATTTTTCTTTAACTTTATATGATTTTCCAAAGGAAATGTATATACTGAATAAAATACAAACATTTATAGTATGGCTTGCGGGGCAAAATTTGACAAAAAGGCACTTCAACGTGACAAATTTATAAGGGAATAATAGACATTTGTGCTATTAAAAGTTATCTCTCTTATCAGAGTATCAATGTACATTAAATGACCCATCACCCTCCTCCAAAAACGCTGAAACCAGCTATAAACAAGACCTTTTTCATTTTTTTTCACTGCGAGTCTTTATTCAATGTAATTGTTTATGCTGGTATTTTCCCGATTCTGAAGTATAAATACAAAATTACAGCTCGTTGCGACGAAGAGTAAAACATAATGTTAAAAATAAAAAATAGAAAGGACGTCATTTAATTTTCAACTGACCGTTGACCGGTCACAATCTAAATATACTTTCTTTCTTTCCTTGTTTAATATCTTTACCTTTAACATTATTTAATATCTCTTCGAGAAATTTTCACTCATGTTGAGATGCCATCACTCGCCGTTCCGGGCTACAAAGTCTTTCAGCATTGAGGGATTTTTTTCGAGCCAGTATCTACATGTACTGTGACAAGGGGCCTGGGTTAAACGGTCTCATCCGAAGGATCGGTCTCCATGTCCTTCAGTAGATTCGAATTTTAACCCGCGACCAAAGGATTAACATGTTATTCCCCACTCAACTGTGCATGTTCTAACTACTGCGATATGCAGGCAACCCATATACATGTAGTTAGTAGAAATCATGATCAATAGAATAGAAAAGATTCAACAAACTGAGAAATTTACTATGAAAGATTAGACTGTAGCATTTTGTTTTCCTAATCATTATTATACAATTAAATTTAAATTTTGAGCAAAATGTGTTTTACAGTATTTTCATAATTTGCTTCAAATAAATATTGTTATATATGGACACCATGCATTGCGAATGCCTTACATGTATGAAGACTTTTTCCCCATTATTTGTATACAATAAAACACCACTCGTTTCCCATAAGTAATAATTTATTTTCGTTTTTATCTAGACTTTGGTGTATGTTGACATCGTGCAATGCAAATTGACACTTTTTAAGTACAGTTAAGAATTTCTAGCAATTCAAATACATGTATTAGTAATTTGATGCATTTTTCAATTTCATATTAAAATGTTAATACTAACTCAGATCAATCTTTCATGAAATTTTGCAGGTTGTTTGTGCAAGATACGGAAAGGCTTCTCACATTTTATACTGCTGCATTGCACTAGCCACGAATCTCATCACAATTACGTCCATGATATTGACCGGAAAGTATATCCTAGAGGCCGTAATTCCTGGAATTTCTACGGAGTTGTCGGTTCTGATCCTCGTCTTCTTGTTTGGTTCCTATTGTTATATCGGAGGACTGGGGGCGGCTTTCTACATCTCTTATTTCAACACCTCCCTAATGTGCATTGCTCTGGCCGTATTTTCTTGGCAATTTCTTTCTCCGCCCGATGACCTTCCGGAAGCAGTTAGAAATGTCACAGATATCAAGACGATATATGAATCAGTTCGTTGCGTGAAAGGACCTTCTTTGAATGCTGCCGATTCACTTTTAACTTTTCGCTCCGTTTCCGGTTTTACTTATGGAGTTGTTGCGTTTTTTATGGTACTCGCATTAAATTGTTGCGATCAAGCTATGTGGCAGAGCAGAATTGCAGCCAAGCCGGAACAAGGAGTAACCGGATTTCTCATTGGGTGCTTCTTATACTTCTCTATTCCGACTTCGTTGGCTCTACCAACATTTCTTTCTTATGTTTCTCTAAGTTATCAAAATGGATCTTACCTCTTGTCGCAGAGCGATATGGATAATGGTAAACTTTCTTCTTTAATGTAGATAACATATTATCAAAAGTTCTTCATAGGAAAATGCTATAAAACCAATATTGCTAGCCAACGCAATAAAAGTCTTTTTTTAATGTTGTAAATGAAGAATCATGTATATTTTTTATTTATACTGTAAAACTAATTTCAAAACAATTCGATTTGTGCCATTTTAATAAGGTCATCTTTACAATATGTTGGTTGTCTTCAATCGACCAACTGGATAAAATTGTCCTAAACCAAAAAAACCTGTTTGAAACTATCTTAGTCCGATTTTACTCTGCAAAATAATACACTCGGATACCTCCTATTCCTAGGTCAAAGGGATACTTTATCAATATTGCTTTGCTACATGAATTTTTTGTCCTGAAGATAAACTTTCCTGAATAGACCTCGAAGTATTGTATAAGCCTAAGGCTCTGATATTTTTTGAAATTACATTCTTGTAGGTTTCATAACAAATATTGTAATGGAGAAAGTTTTGGATACTAGTGGATCATATTTACTTTTAATGATCGTCTTCATGGCGCTGATGGCCACTGGATCTGGAGAAGTTATAGCAGCATCTTCCATTATAATCTACGATATTTATAAAACTTATCTAGGACCATTCAGGTAGTTGAGCATGAGTCAAGTTTCTAGAATAACAAATAATTCTATAAAATGATATTTAAACATGACAGTTTTATTCCATTTTTTTCTGTTTACAGAAAGGACTGTGGTGCTGGGTGCTGTCCCCTATGCGGAGTAATGAAATTTTCTCTGGGTGATAAAGATAGGTCTTACTGTCAATGCATTTATTCAGCAGAGTGCTCGAAATGTGTTGCTGATGTCGAATTGTGCACCTCAGGCCGTCCAGAATATCAGCTTCATTACCAATGCCCAATCCATGGTGAATATCGTCATTATGAGGACATGTTAAAGGAGTATAAAGGCTGGACAATCATGTGGATCTCCTTAGCACTTATTCCTTATGGTATCATTATAGCAAACCTCGATCTCAATTTAACCTGGGTATTCTTTGTCTTTGAGTGTCTTTTGACCCCGTTTATATCACCCTTGGTATTGACGTTCACTTGGTCAAAATGCACCTCAAAAGGATTGATTTGGGTGAGTTTCGAGATCGCAGTATTGTTCAGATCACAAGTACGAAGGCTTTCTCACATAATTCTTGATGTAATTGTTTCTTTCTATTGAATAGGAGCTATATCTGGCTTGATTGCATCGATAGCTGCTCTCCTTATTGTGGCTGAGGTGGTGCATGATGCGGGATTGAGCGATTTCTTTGTTACAACTTCCTCTGACTACAGTCTGCTCAGGGGCATGCATTGCTGGACTTTTAGTTAGTACCATGGTTACAATCATCGTTTCCTTTGCAACTCATACAATAAAAAGCAAAGCAGATGAAGAAAAGGAATGGGCGAAAATGATATCAATTGATAATCCTATCAACTCATGGAAGATGTTGTACGAAGGAATTGAGAACTTTGAAATTCCCAAAGATCGGGACGTGACGGTCTCAGATATGCAGATAATTTTCCGGAAGGCCAAGAAATTGGCGTTTTTCGGAGCTCTAGTTTGTGGAATTGTGCAGGTGATACTTTATTTGACTTGAAGCGATTCCCTTATTGTAGGTAGCTCAGTAACGGTTGAAAACACAATGCAAAATAAAAACAGATTTTAATCTCAGAAACATCTTAAAGAAAAATATACTTTGAAATACGAAACATATGAGTCTTTCCCTATTTTTATTAAGAAAAATATTTTGAGAAACAAAGCAAAATATTTCTGGAAAAAATATTAATGTTTTTATACATATCTACATGTAATATCATTTAAGACTTATTGAATTTAAAAATGTGCACAAAATTTTACTTTAGATATACATGTATATTTCCATTTCTATTTCTTTTCTCTGTGTTAACTCTTTGGAGTTATTTATATGACTTCTTGATAATTCAACCAGAATGTGATTTTCGCCGTGCCATAGTTAAGAAGGCCTAATATGCACGTAAATCTCGTGCGGCTGTCTTTGTGTTTGACGTCAGTGGGCGGGGACTATTTTAGATTGAAATGGGAGGCCTCCTGTTATTTAAATTTATTAGACATTTGTAAAATCTAAATTTTGAATTTCATTTTATGAAGCAAAATATTGAAATGCAAATATATGTACAAATGTATATTTTCATCAAGCACCTGCATCAATGATAACAGAAACTTAAAAGGAAACGTGTAAAATCTCAATTATTTATAATTTCGAAAAGTAAAACACCACATTCTTTGTCTTTATTCTAATTTTTTCTCCTTTTAGGTACTTTTAATACCAGGGATCATGCTTGCTTTCGAGGAGTTGTCGGCAGACCAGCTCTACAGCTGGATGTTGTTCTTTTTCGTCGCATTGGTTATTGCAACAACTTACTCTGTTGTCGCTCCACCTGTTGAAGAAATCATTAAGGTGTTTACGTTAAAGAGGAAAAACGAAAGACGACCATTCTTATCTAAACGCCATAATGATACCGGCAAGTTTACGGCTTCCAGTAGACTATAATAATTGTGTTTATAAAAAAATATCTTGGAATCTTAAGACAATTATGATGAAACACTATCATACATGTTAAATAATATGATATATTATACTTTCATGTAAATTACTTGAATCTGATTCGCCGAGAAACATTTGATAAAAAACACTACTACCCGTTGAATAATGAAGCCACGCCCTCCTGCGTAGCAACAGTCAACATTGCTTGACGACGGGTGGTATTACAAAAAATAGCGACTGCGCGGAATTTATGCGCGCACGGTTCACTGTAATATGTATTTGTATAAAACATTCAGTATAATATAATAAATATTGCATGTAGTTGAGTGTAACAGTGAAAATTTTCACCCCTCGAAAACCATTGTCAACCTCGGCTGCGCCTCTGCTGGCAATGGTTTTCTTGGGGTGAAAATTTTCAATGTTACACTCAACTACATGCAATATTTATATAATATTATAATGCTGAGATACTTTAAAGTCCTTTTATTCTGTTATCAAATACTGGAAAATTCTCCACTTGTAGCATATCTGTGTTTCATCATCTATTTATATACCCGGTTTATACATTGTATATATCGTTTTTTTCACATAATTCAGATATGTTTAGAAACAGATAAAAGCAATATATACAACATATCTAAAATTTAAATATGAAAACTTAACTACAATGTAGTTATGAAATAAAATAAAAATGATATATGAGAAATCCATTTGCAGTTGATTTGTTTTATTGATTTAGTCAATCACATTTTAAAACTTCTCCTTTATATACTTTTATATGTAATTACTATACCTAGGTATCAAGTTAGCCATCGTCGCAAGCTACGGGTCTTGTATCCATTCTGTTTGTCAAACAGAATGGACACGAAAACCAATGGTTTGTATCGATGCAAGTTGACTTTTTATATTTTTTTCGTGAACACGAATCAGCCAGTAATTGTGGTGCGAAAGAAAAAATAAACGAAAAAATATCCTTAAGAGAGCTGGGTGATTGTGGCAATATTTACAACGATATTGATCTCCTTGTAAGGCTCCATATAAAGATTTTTAAAAATGATCAAATTTCAAAACTAAAATGTATGAATGTTTTCTTTGCCAAATGATAGTTGACGGCATAAAATATCATATCTACATGTAAAAGAATAAGATATATTTGCCTCCTTAATTCAAAATGACGATATGAGTTCTTTAGTAGGTACGGGTGAGTTTTCATCGATACTCGTATGCAGAAATTGGTAAAGGTGTGAAAAATAAAAGTAAGACAAAAGAATTTTATTTAACACTGAAAAAAAATTAAAGTTTTAATCTTTTAAGATGAAGAAATCGTCAAACTTTCGTAATCACTTTGACAGTACATGTATTCTAAATTTATTGTAACGACGATACATTATTGCTTCATTTTATTATTAGAACCATCACTATTCTTATTTTTAACATGAAACTGAAATTAAATGAATGTCTGACCGTTGATATCCACTTAAAATATAGACAAATTCCCTTGAAATATTTTAATTCATTAAATACTGTGGGAAAATATAATCTGATTATTCACGGCTACTTTTCTTTCTTAATGGTTTTAGATTCTTTAATTTTTCCAGAGTAGTTCTGTTTCAAATATCTTTCAAAATCTGACTTATTATTATAAGTATTTTTAGATCAGGCATAATTATTTTATTACTAGTATTCCAAATTGTGTTCATTGTAGATGAGAAATAGCTTTGAATATATAAATTTTGTTCGGTAAAGCACCATAACCGATTTTCATACCCTGCACGTCATTCCCGTATTCTTTATTACATTTCGCATTTCTGGTCAATACGACTTTACATTTCTTCGGATGTGATTCGGTTCAGTGGGAAATGGATTCAACACAGAACATGTACATTTAAATAGCTTTCTTTGATTCTGACAACTCAAGTACCAGAAATAATACTAGGAGTAGTGAACTTTTAAAATATTTCCAGTGAAACTTTTGACA
>NW_026920666.1:0-17668 GCF_032062105.1 Saccostrea cuccullata
TGAGAAGCTGATTTTCATTTTAAAAAATCAAGTAGATGAAGTACTAGTAATGGCTATATTTATGCAAAAAAAAGTTAAATTTGGTTTTATTTTTTAGTGTTATTATTTTTGTTAATGTCAATAGACTGACTGTGAGTTCTCTGTTTTAGTTGTTGGATGGACATTTCTGAGACCTTTATTTGGAGTTTTGCCGGCCCAATCGCTGTTGTCATCCCGGTAAGTGAAGTATACCAATACTCGTATATATACTATAAATCACTTTTTATTTGCGAGAACTTTATTTTCGTATAATAGCTCACGAAAATTTCATTCTCACGTATAATAATATTCCTTATGATTATATGGAAGAATAACAACAATTTGTGAAAATTATGTCTCGCTAATAAAGAGTCAATGACTATCTCGCAAAAAAAAGGTAGCGGGAAAATTTCATGATCTACAGTAACCTGTCATAGTTCTAATTTAGCTCCTTTCTCGTAAACTTGATGTTATTATTACATAACAATGTACATGTACTTGTGTAAAAATTGTGGGGTGGGAAAGAAAACAGTTTTTTTTAAATGCTTGTCTTTATTAAAGGAAAAAAATCCAATATACCATTTAAAAAGTCTCTTTAATAAAGAAATATTTATCAGTTTCTCTGTTATAAATTGTTTGATTTTGACCTTGATGCAGTGCTGAGTTTTTGTTTTTTAGGTTGAGACCACCGGCCATGCAGATGAGGATATGGTTGTCATTTACAATCGAGTCCCTAAAACTGGCAGCACCTCCTTTGCCGGAATAGCTTATGACCTCTGCAAGAAGAACCATTTCAATGTTCTACATGTCAACACCTCAAAGAACGCTCATGTCATGTCAATGTCTGATCAGGTATGTCATAACTGTCTACCATCGGCTCATACATTCAACTTTGTCATGTGCTCGTGATTCATACATTCACCTCTGTTGTGGGCATGCATATATAACATTGATAAACATGAGAATTATTAGTGTGTTTGTGTTTTTAAATTCATTATAATTAAATAAATGCCTGTGCTAATGTCCTTTAAGGTAGATATCTACCTACTTATAATTTTAAAAAAATCATGGAATATCATGCTTTTTACTTTATGTCAAAAATCTTGACGTGAGCCATTGCAGAGTTGTCTGAGAGAGCAGTGAATGACAACTGTGACAAATAAAAAATTAATTCTTGTCATTTTAATAGCTAAATCTACTAGTTTTAGTTCCATAGTAATAATTCACCACATGATGTTTTACCACATGTCAATTTCTTACACCGCCACATGTCAGTTCTTACACTGCCACATTGGAATGACTTTTATTGTCATCGGTAGGAGCTATACTGTTAGAGCAGAGACATTCTGACCTGAGCAGTTTATGTCTGCTCCGCTTCACCCGACACCGAGGTCAAACCTGGCTTCAAATTCAGCCCTTCACAAAGGAAATGATCATCTTTCACATTTAGTAATACAGAATTCTATTGTAATTAAAGAATTAATACAGCAGGCCTTTGTGCATGTATAAATTAAAAGGTTTAAATGATCTTATAGTGATGTAATTTCATTGTCAGTGGTAACTGACATTTCTTGTTTACTCTGGGGTGCTCCAAGGTTGCAGTGCCAAGATACCTCAACCTGTTAAGAAATTTATCATTAGAAATCTTTAAAAGTATTTTTGCTTTAAGTGGTGAGGATTAGATACATGGGATATATACCTGTAAAGTGAAATGTATGGAATTTACTGTGAGCCCAAAATAAATTTCTCTTATCGCATATTACACACAATGATCATTGATATGTATTTATTCTTACTGCATAGTTGTAACAAGAAAAATATTCGGATATGATGTATTTAGGATTTAGAGATTAAAAAACTGTATTTTGTTCACCATGAATGACAGAAAATGAATGAAATTACTTAGCTTTTAATTTTTTATAGTGTCAGACTGAAAAAGAAGCATATCTGACACTGTATTTATTGTGTTTAAGAACGATATCTCCGTTTTAGAATAAAATTGGTCTTGTATTTTTATCTGCTGGTGAGAAATTGTAGTAAGATAACTTCTGTAGATAAGCCTCCAGACAAACAATAAATTTCAGTGTCAGAAAATGTATTTTATTATCTGATAAACAGCAAAGTGCTAAATTATCTCAATGAAAGTCAAGAACAGATATTTTTTCTTGACGGGATTTATCATCCATTGTATTCATACAGAATTCAACAATGGACAGCTCGTGTATAGAATGCAGTTGTATGGATCTAAATGTAACAGAAAAAAATCACTGATATTTAAAATTCAGAATCATGAAAAGACTGCCAGATATAATTGCAGCAATTTATCATAACTCCTGTAGGATTTATTTAATCTTTATTTTTTGGTGCCTTTGTGTATAGCCAGATGAATTTGTCTTGTTTAATTGACAAGGGCATTAGCAAAGCTCTAAAATCAGCATTGGTTCTGTATTGGAGTCAAACGCTGTAGGGATTAGGCAGGTAAAGTCAGCAAAGTGTAAACAGCGGCAGATGAAGAAATCTTCTAACAGAGTGTTTACCTAACTAAATTGACTGGTCTAATTAGATTGCCAGAAATAATACAAACATCAGATGGCAAAAATGAATGGAATATGAAGAACATGCCTGAAATAGTAAGATGTAGACTGGTTTCTGACTGTGAAAGAAATTGGTTTTCATATGTTGGAAGAAATTTGAAATTTTGTCTCAAAGGCACTTACCCTCTTTGGATTGACTGCCTCTTGCAGGCTCTTGAAATATTTTGTTTTTATTGATGAAAATGAAGTGGCTAGATGTTTGCTGATTTTCTTTAATATTTTGAGAAAGCTTTCTTGCGTTTAATTTGATTAGACATGGCTCTTATCTTGTCAAGCCCAAGTGTTCTGAGGCTCTCAGAGAGTAACCCCAGATTGACCCCTTTTGACCTCAAGGCAAAAAAGCCTTTGACCCCTAAGTGCATTTTCATTAAGAAGAGTTATGGACTGTGGCAGACATGTTATTGTTTGCTGAAACGTTCTTCTGAATGTTTATGGATGCCTAGCGATAGCAGGTTCCTTCTGATACTTAACCGATTCTGGTTCTGAGATAAACCCTGAGACAAACAGCTGCTCTTCCACAAACCCATGTCACTATAACAAACATTTCCTCTGGCGTGATTGTCAGTTTTTACACAAAAGATCTACAGAACTACAATATAATTATAGATTACATTTATTATAGCTCTAACAATTTTAACATTGATAACATTCATTTAAATCTTACAATATAGATTATAGGTCTTACAGTATTTCATTATACTAGATTACAATTATGTCTTTCAAAATTACATTGTAGTTAGCATTTATTTGAGGGTCTAACCAGAGAAAAAAAAGAAATGCTTCATTTACAAGCTTGAAGTCAAAATCAATTTGGTTTATAAATATCTTAAATAATTTAATATTCATACACTAGCACATGGTAATTTACGGTGTCAAGCATTAGCAATGAATATTTTATGATTTGAACAATTACTGCATGCTTGTTGGTTTATTTCTCCCCAAGAGAACAATCATCAAACTTGGCCAGTTTATGCATCTTAGGTAGAAGGTGTGTTGCGACCTGTTTCAAGGTCACTGTGACCATTAATTTAAGTGAAATTTAAAAAAAAAATGTGTCTTTTTACTATTCATTTAAGCATCCCAAATAATGTAAGAGTATTGCTCTCTTCTTATTTAAAAGTAAAAAAATCAAGAAATTACTTATTTTTTTACGCATATACTTGACAGCAATCTATAACAAATATAATGTATGTTAGAGAAATCCTACCTCTCCCTTGAGTGTAATTATCAAGCACTGGTCAAGAAGAATTTTGATAACAGAAAATTGCATGTAAACTAATTATACATGTGTTCATTGAAATAAAATTACTGGGGTACATTTCAATTTTTATATATTTGCAACAAATTAGTATGCCTCAAGAATTTTATAGCTAAAGAATAATTAATTTTTGATTTTTTTTATTAGACTGTAATTTCCAAATTCCATTAATATGCAATAAACAATTTAAGCTGCATATGGATATTTGTTAAGTTCTAACACAGCCAATTTAGAATTATATGATGTATTATTTGTTATAATTAATCCCTACAGTAAGTCTCTTAGAGATGTATGTACAATATTTTAAACATGATAAGAAATGGAAATTAGATCATTGAAATCTGTGTCAATCTGTTAATCAAGGTAATCTGATTTTCTTGCACCTTAACCAATTTATGATTGTTGAACAATATATTTGACGGGCGTATCATGCTGTGGCGGGGCACTTTATTTTTTTTTTGGTGATAACTCTCTTGATACTATTAAATAGGACACAGAGATTACATTTAAGGACAGCCTTGTAGATCAAAATTCTACCCCCTCCCCCACCTGAAACATGAATTGAACTCACAATGGCAGTATTTCTTTGAATCAGAGTAAGTTTATCTCATAGTAGAAGTGCTGTGTACCTAATAATAAGAGATATAGTGACGAAATAGAAAAGATAAAAGTAAAATATAAACTAATTAATGCATGTACTTGTAGTATGCAAGGCAAAATCTTATGGAATAAATATAATTCCAAAGGTGAATTTTTTTAAGGAAAATAGTGTTATCAATATTAAAAGTTACTGAACTCTCTTTACAAATGTTCATTTACACCAGTCAAAACTTGAACAGAATTGAACTACTTTGTAGAAAATAATATTACGCTTAATATATAATAAATGAGAATAAATATTTTAATACAAATTGAAAAATATATAAATATTAAACAGAATTACAATAGACTTTTACTAATTTATTAAACAATTGCACTCTTTATCTGTTATTAATTGACAATCATAAAATCTCCTTGCTAGTCCTCAATATATCAATTTTGTTCAGTTATATTTATTCTAAAATGTTGTTTGCATGAAGTATATCTAATAATCTTTGACTTTGCATGAGGTTGCATGAGTTTAGATATTTTATTTTGTTTATTTCAGATGCAGTGATGAGACTACAGTCTGACACCCCTGCCGGATCCTCTCCCCATTCCATCCATCATTAATCATCTAATCAACATCACATGTTCTGATTAATCAAAGCATAATATCAACGCATGTTTTAGTTTTATCACAAATATTAGTTAATTCATTCCAGTTTTTCATTCCACATTTTTTACTTATAATATTGTAATGTTTATAGCCAGTTTTTCTTCATGAACATTATTGCTTGATATTTTCTTTCATGTGTTAAATGATTCATATTATTTTTGTCATTTTATATTCTATCTCAGGACGAGATCTGTTTTATTAATAGTTTTAAACTTTGTCTACAATATATGTTTCTTCCAATCACAAGAGAACATTCCAAAAATTCCAGTATATGCATAATAAAATAGCTTTAATGTCACTAGCATTGGTCTTTGACAACCAGCGTTATTAGCACTGCGCTGTGCATTTGATGTTTTGATCAGTTTTATAAGAATGTACAAGGAAAAATGGCAAAATGCTTGCTTGATCAATGATTTTTTTTAATTTGCAAACAGTACACAAAAAATTAAACATTTAATGTCTTGTTGTGCCAATATTGTGAGATAATTTTGTTCAGAATATACATGTATGAATGACAGCAAAGTCACTAAGGTCTGAAACAGAATTTAAACTATATCAATTAATACACAAACATCATCTGATACTTTATAATATAGTGCCATAGCATTATCTTTGCAGATGATTTTTAATTTCAGAGACTCATGGATATAAAACACACTCTTTTAATGCACAACTCATTTGTAAAAATATCAATAATTCAGTAATATATGAGAAGTATATAAGCCCTTGAGTTATCATGTCCCAAAATCATTAGATCTGTTAATGTATTTGATCTCAGTTTAGCGAGGGGATAGAGTATAAATATCTCCGGTGGAGAATACATATACTACACGTGTATCATGTCCTTTTAGACAGATTTGTGCTTAGTGTGATATGTATGCAATGTTTTTTTGTTGATTTTCAAATGAATATTTTAAAAGAACTTTAAATCGTTTACAATTAAATCAATGAAATATACAGCCAACATTATATGCATCAAAATTGTACCAATTTTTCATTACACATTTTTTTATAAGAAAAATTAGTATTAGAAGATTTAATGAGCAAAAACCGGTTAAGGTAAATGCATTCTTTTGTATAATACACAAATTTAGCAGATCATTGAATTCCATATAAAACAGTTGCAACAGACGTGGAAACATTTTACTGAATTAAACATTAATAAATAGTATTATTTTCATGCTGGGTTTCTTGAACACATCAAGAGAATTCATCAAAAGCAAATTTCATATATTTTTTTGCAATATTTAAGACTTTAATACATGTAAAATTGCTCATAGAGTAGGTTCATTACTTGTAAATTTTACATATTAGATTACCTTTCCATGTAAGCAATATTAAATATTTGAGATGTTTTCTTAAATAGCTTTAACATTCCATTTGATTGGGATATTTTTTTTTATTATCTACACAAAGTAAGCCTGCCTTGTTGAATGTCTGTGATTTTATGTGTACAAAGAAAGAGGTATAATTGTATTGTCACCTACAGAATTTGTATTTATTTTTGAAGTTTTATTTGATTTGTATAGATCTTTTGTCATTATTTTGTAGAAAGAATGTGAGACTTTTTCTTTTATAAAGTCGGCCAATAAATAAGAACAAAACTTTGAGTTGACTTTTCTGAAGTATTTTGAAATGAAGTGCAAGAACAGAAGCAAGAAATGGAGATTAAACATCTTCACAAAAGAACATAATTCAAAACTTCATTTTTAGCTCACCTGATCTGAAAGTTCAAGTGAGCTTTTCTGACCACACATCATCCGTCTGTCTATAAATTTTTCACATTCCAACTTCTTCAAAATCTTCGGGCTAATTCTGATAAAAGAATGATAACCTTTACGCCAGCTACATGTTCACATTTTACTTCGAACACGTGGTTCATGTCAATCTATTATCGATATTAAACGGACTGCAAACATTCAAAAATGAAGATGGGGGGGGGGGGATAAGGCGGGCAGAATGCCTATAGCGTCAGATATAAAGAAATCACATTTAGTATGTGAATTGAGTATTTAAATTAACTTCTCATTAATGAAATTAATGAACTGATTAGAAAAAAAAACATTTTCTAATAGAAAATAAATCTCGTAAAAAAGTATTAGATGGTATACGTGGGATTCGAACCCCAGCAATAAAATACCGAAGTATCATATACTGCTTTGAGTCTAACGCGCTAACCACTATTAAGCTACATGGCTCATGTTGGTTTGGGGCATTTAAATCATGTTTGTGATATGACCCTTGACTTAATGGACTAGATGGATTTCTCCGAAAGATGTGAATGTTTTGTCATAAAATTGTACTTTTAAGGTATAGTGGGTCTTCGCTCCATTATTTTGCAAACTGAAAAAGGTATATTATCTTTCAAAAAAATGGAGCGAAGACCCACTCATATTGAGAAATCTTGTTAAAGTATGAGAAAATGACCGTTTTTGTTCTTTTTAGTTTGTGTATGCTTTTTCATAGGCAAATATTTTTAGTGTTTGTAAGATTTTTGTAAATTATAGAGATTTAACATTAAGTATACTTTAATATTGCATGAAATATGAAATAAAATGTGGATATAATTGAGATTAAATTTTCCACTTCTCATCTGTCGCACTATAGGCACTTTGTCCGCCTTATTCCCCCATCTTCTTTCCAGTTTAAGGTTGTACTGGTTTATTTCAAAATAAATACATATAGTACATTTGGTACCGTTTTACCGAGAGCAAAAGCCAGATATTTTGGTATACACATGTACTTTTTCTTTCAGTTATTTATTATTTTTGTGAATATATGTAGTACTAGTAAATAGAAAGATAAGCGGACTTAAATATTGCTATTTGACAAGGTATTTCAAACTACATATTTTGTTGTTTTTTCCTATGAACGTACGTTAACTTTGTAAGTATGTCCCGCTGTGGTCAACTGACCAAATCGTGGACATTTATACTATAAATGTTTCGTACACTATTCCTGCAAATCACACGCCAAATACGTCCATCTTTTTTTTATTCTTATTTAGAAACCTTGCCAAAGATATGTGTCATTCAAGGATCATATTTTGGCACTGTAATTTTGACGTTATATTTGTATTATGACGTCACAATGGATATATTCTTACAGTGTGACATAAACAGTAGTTTGACGTCACAATGATCATTACGTCACAGTTAATGGATCAGTGTGTCACACGGAAACAATGTAGATGAACAGTCCGTATAATGTCACTGCGGAGACGAGTACCCGTTTCCGCAAACCATTTTCATTGTGAAACACAAGAAATTTGGTCAGGGTTGAGAAAGGACGAAGTCCCCGACGGACAAGGAGCAAAAATTGAATGGCAGGACCCTTCTATAGAATGCTGTGAAATGGGCGAAGAAGGGGGTTACTTGATGTATGAAAGTGCTGCTTGCTCCCACACAAGTGGATTTACTTCAGGGAATCGTCCCCGCTATAATAAGGACATTCCAGAGGAAATGAAGAAGTTTTATGAGGAAGAAATACAGAAGCTTACACGTTTGCTTGATAAAGATCATATATGGGCGGGGAACACAAATGTTACTGGGCCATCGAGAGGTAAGTACAACTGCAAGTGACTACTATAAAATAAGAACTGAAATTTTTTACAAAAATCGGATAAATAGAGCGATGTGAAAATTATTGCAATGACAGAAAAAGTTTTATAATGTACACGGGCAATCTTTTATTTACTAATAAATAAAAATAATCGGCGATCTAAAAGCAATTTTACAGCATTGTTAGAATTATATAGACTTTTCAAAAGAAAATATCTATCAAAACTTCATCCTCCAAAAATGAATGAGGCGTAAACATGAGCTTAATATGCATCCATGACTTCTTCTAAAAAACAAAAATAAAATAAAATCAGGCACGAAGTAATGTTTTTGGAAGGGGTGGGGGTTACATCGATCTTGAGGCATTCAATGTATTATGAACGGATTTTGAAAAAAAAAATATTAGTAATTTCAAACTGGATAAAAACATATTGCTTGATAACGATAAAGGTGAAATGAACCAAATTAACATGAATTCACAAGTGCTACGTATCTGCCATTGATGGATAAATGATTCTTTTTTTTTTTAAACTTTGATAAAGGGAGAGTCTACGCATATTTTCACCAAGATATTATTTGAAATTCAAATTACTTTTTACAATATCAAAAACTTGAGCTGCCCATAGACTTCATTGTTACATTCAAAGTGCAATTAATTGGACAATAATCAATATTTTATAAAGTCTTTTACTCTTTTGTATGGAGCATTTTTAGGTGACTTGAGTAACTCAGGTGACCTATTGCTATCCGTTTTCGTCCGTCGTCGTGTGTCGTGTGTCGTGCGTCGTGCGTCGTGTGTTAATATTTGAACATTTTCGGCTTCTAAACCACTGAACCAATTTCAACCAAATTTGGTATACAGCATCTATGGAGGAAGGGGAACAAAAACTTTGAATTTTATGGTCCCCGCCCCCCTGGAGCCTGAGGGGTGGGGCCAAAACCACTAAAATTATTGCAATCTTTAAAAATCTTCTTATTTACCCCTGCACATCAAGCAGGCAAACTGTTGGCATGAATGTAATGAGCATTGAGTCCTCTACCAAAATTGTGAAATTCATGGCCCCAGGGTCAGGGGTTCTAGTGCTAGGGCGGGGCTATATAGATTGTATAGTGAAAATGCATGATTTCTTTGAAAATCTTCTTCTCTGCTCCTGGGTATTAAATAAACTAACCAAGCACATAGTTATGATGAGCAAGAGTGCCTCTTCCAAAATTGTGAATTTTATGACCCCAGGGTCAGGGGTTCTGGTGTTAGGGCGGGGCTCTATTGGTATAGTGAAAATGCATTTATTCTTTGAAAATCCTCTTCTCTACTTCTGGGTATTAAATAAACTAACTAAGTACATAGTTATGATGAGCAAGAGTGCCTCTTCCAAAATTGTGAATTTTATGGCCCCAGGGTCAGGGGTTCTGGTGTTAGGGTGGGGCTCTATTGATTATATAGTGAAAATGCATTAATTCTTTGAAAATCTTCTTCTCTGCTCCTGGGTATTAAATAAACTAACCAAGCACATAGTTATGATGAGCAAGAGCGCCTCTTCCAAAATTGTGAATTTTATGGCCCCAGGGTCAGGGGTTCTGGTGTTAGGGCGGGGCTCCATTGATCATATAGTGAAAATGCATTTATTCTTTGAAAATCTTCTTCTCTGCTCCTGAGTATTAAATAAACTTAGTACATAGTTATGATAAGCAAGAGCGCCTCTTCCAAAATTGTGAATTTTATGGCCCCAGGGTCATGGATTCTGGTGTTAGGACGGGGCTCTATTGATTATATAGTGAAAATACATTAATTCTTTCAAAATCTTTCCTTTGCTCCGGGTTTTATGCCAATGATCCAAGTATATATATATTTATGATGAAGAAAGGTGCATCTAGCAAAATGGTTATTTTTTATGCCCCCCCCCCCTCCCTGGGTCGGGGGTGAGGGGGGTACAAAGTCTGAAAATAAATTAATGCTTTGAAATCTGCTCTTTGGTATTAATCAACCATTTTATGATAAAATTGCAAAATTTTGAAATATGTGACCCCAGGATCAGTGGTTCCTTTGGGATGAGGTGCACAACTGGTTATAAAGTTGAAGTGCATTTTCTCTTAATGTTACTCTGATCTGCCTCTGGGTATTAAGTATATAGAGTAAGCATGCTAAGTCTATAATTATGATTAGCAATGGTGCCTCTTTCAAAATTGTGAATTGCGAATTTCATGGCCTTTGGTTTAAAACACGAACCAAATTTAATTGTTTGAAAGTTGTTGCACAATACTCAGGTGACCTATAAGGCCCGTGGGCCTCTTATATTTCAAAACACCTTCAAAATTATGGTTAAAAATATCGTACCATTCATTTCATAGGTACAAAATACGGTCGTTATACATTGCGTACCTTAATTAACTGAAAAAAAAGAAAATTATCAGTACTCCATATTCAAAATCCTATTTCATAAAATTTTATTCATACGTAACCAAATAACAATGATATTAATATTACAAAATTTAAAAAAAAATGGAGAAGGGGGTTCGTGGGTGGGGGGGAGTGTGTTACATGTACGTGTTACCAAACTCTCAATGAACAAACCCCTCCCCCGATACTCCGTGCCTGTAATCATATCAACATCAACCCTTATCTTTCCTGTGATTTAGTATAATTCACTGTTAACCTTGGACTTTCAGTAAGGGGCGATATCCTCGACGTTACATAATAGCGTCTGAAATTTACACAGCTTTCATTCACTATTGAATAAATCAGATAGTAATTCAGGCGAATGTCAACGTGTAGCAAATATCCAATATCAGCGTTGTTACAATGCACTTTGAAAAATTACGCACTTTGAAAAAAATTTTCAAAGTGCGTTAAATTTGGGACCAAATCAATCGCACTTTGAAAAAATAAAATTTCTTTTCAAAGTGCGTTAATACCGACCATATTAACGCACTTTGAAAAAAAAGTGAACGGTCGATATTCTTTAAATCTTGAGAATGATAAATAATTGAACATGTTGGATAAATTTTTGGTGATAATTTTAAGGTCCCTTTAGGATGTGAAAGTGAGCGATTTTCATTTTTCCTTAATTTGAACACTCTTCCTCTTTTAAATGTGTTACTGTACTTAATTTTTTCCAGTTTGCATGTATTTTATATAAGCTAAAATTTATTGATAGTTTTCAACCAGTTATGCAAATACATATATTTGGGTGTAGCATATATTACGCGGACTTGCTGCACAGAAAAAATATTTGACGACATAATCGGGCAAAATGTCGCACATAATATAAAAGAATCTTTACTTATATGGTCTACAAAATTTCATATCAAAATGTTGTAAATTGGTATCAATTTTGAGTGATTTTTCAGGACATATCATTAAGTCACGGAGCAGCAAAATCTTCGACGTCACAGACATTATAAAAAAATATGTGATTGAGCTTTCAAAAAACATACAAAATTTCATTCAAAATGAGTATCACAGGACATATCATTAAGTCACGGAGCAGCAAAATCTTCGACGTCACAGACATTATAACAAAAAAAAATGTGATGGAGCTTTCATTTTCTCAACATTTTCCCAAGAGTACCTGTACAGTTTGAGTTATCTTATCTACTCAACATCCAAACACCATTTCTTGTCAAGCTTTAAATCTATTAAACAAGTAAAGAATATTCTTTTTTTGTTTTAAAACCAAAAACTGCAGGTATTTATGAGATATAGTGTGATATTGGTGACTCTCAATCACGTTCTTTACAGTCCGGATAAAGTTTTCGTCGATAATCTTCTTCCCGTCCTCCCGTATAGCCATTTTACAGAGGTCTAACGGTCTAAAATTCCTATTTGCTATTTGTGGACGAATGTCACGAATACCCTAGTTTACTACATGTTTTATTATGCATATTTTGGATCTATGTTGGCGATATCTCGAGCATTACACATAATTTAACAAAAGTGTGGTGCGCCGTCAATTCTAGGAGACGTCATTTTCACAGTCGTTTTCACGGGAATCGCATCAGAGGAAAATCACTATATTTCTGTTAGTACTTCAAATATCACGTCAGAAATCCAAATACATAATAATAGAACAATTTAAAGATACATTTGAGAAAATTGTCGAAAAATATTGCGAATTATAGAAAATAAATGAGTTAAATTTTGGATTCCGCATGCTTTTGCTTCAATTTTTTTGTCGTGCTCCGTACCTCTCCATCAGCGATATCAACATACCGATAATTTTAGTAGAATTTTTTTAAAATACAGAAATTTTGCCCAAAATTTATTGTAATCTTTGAGATACATATTTCTGTGAAATTTCGTAACTCTATGACGTCTGTAAGAGTAAATAATAGCACAGTCCGCGTAATTTGTGCGTTGCCACACAGCGTCTTGCACGGCAAAGAGGTTGGAGTTAAGTCGTCTCATTGTTGTCAACTACAATTTAAAGTTTCTGATGTTATTAAGAGCCATTCTCTGTAATGACTTGAAATTTTATATACGAGCTGTGGCACGCATAATCTCAGAATTTCTCCAAAATCTCTATGATAAAAGTCTTTGATACCCTAAACCAATTTCAAGTAAAAATTGGTTGCTATGTGTTACAGTTACCATGGCAACATGTCTGAAAGTTTGAAAAATGGCATTTTTTAATTTGTTTAGAGCCCCATAGTTAACATTTGCGGCAAAGCAAACAATTGACAATAATTGTTTTCTAAAGCCTTCAGTCATATGTTTTAAATGCATGATAAACATGTATGGGAAATCAACTATTACATACGTTACTTTGGTAACAAAGTATTCAAAAGTTTAAAAAATATTCATTGAAGTTTATAAAGTCATACACATAAAAATAAAAAGCAATAATAAGATAAAATGTGACCAAATAATAGAGAAAAGAGCCTTGAAACATATACCAAGACCAAATTATAATATTTCATTTTGGTTGGCAATGGTTACCAAGGGTTTTATACCATAGAAACACTTAAAATTTACACTCTGTATGTCTAAATCTGATGCTATCTTTTGAAAAAAAGCACATTTCCTTATACTAGTAACTGATGATCAATTTTTAGAGGTGTTGGTGTGGTCCTAAATTTCCCATGAAAAAAAATCAAATCCGATTCTTTGAATAGAGCGTTGCTATGGGAATAAGCAGAAAATATATGCTTAAAAATCTGTAAACTATTTTGTTCCCTTGGATATGTACCCTTAAATTTTTATGATTGATATTTATAAATGGCTAACCTGACTTTCAATATTGACTATCATCCAATCGCTAACTGGACGCTAAAAGCTGGCACACAGGGTTTAAAATTGATTTTTAGTTTACAAAATCGAACATTTTCCCTTCTTCGTTACCATAGCAACAGAGTTGTTTTTTTTTAAATCAAATTCTATCAATATATGATATTCAACTTTAATTTTACCGGATAAGTACTATTTAAAGTGGGTCATATCATATGTTTCTCGATTTAATGGAAAGTAAATTCGAAATGCAGCCAAGAAAATTCACTTAATTTAACAACCTGGTACGTTGTTTCCTTGGTAACGTTGCAAAGTAGCAATTAATCCAAAGTTTTCTTACCTTTCTTACGGTGTTGTTGTTGCAAGGTCCTAAGGATGCATATTTGCCAGTCTTGAATTTTCATGTTTTTCCTCAAGACAGTAGCATTAGCCCAATCTTAGTTACTTATTTTACTTGGTTACACTGTGTTACCATGGCAACCATAAAAGTTATTTATAGAATATTATTGCTTATACCTATATACTTAAGGTAAAACATTTTCATTGTTTTTCTTAAGTTGTTGATTGAGTTTGACCATGTAACAACTACCAATAGTGAATACTGTGCGTTTTTCAGCATATTTCAGCATTTTAAATGTATTCAAAATGTACCCTTGGTTACCACTTACTTAGAGATATATTCTAAGCAGTTTCTATACAGTATGAGTGGCAACAAGGTGTCATGTTTTTGTTAAGGCTCAGTAAAGATTAAAAGTAGCTGAAAATCTCAATTCTTCAAATTTTTCCGGCTGTTACCATGGCAATCGAGACACATAGCAACGAAAATTTATTTGATTAATGTTTCTGGGGCCAAGGATGAAAAATGGACGAAGTTTCATCAAAATCGGTGACCAGGTGTGGCAACCAAGTTTAAGCGGTCGCAGAGAATTGCTCTTAATTTCTTAACCATCTATCTGCCATATGAGAGACGCTAATTACGTAGCACCTAGAATGCCACGCCTTACTGAAAGTCCAAAGATGATAGAGAATTGTACTATATGCGAAGAATTTAGCAAAAAATAAGACTTTCTTTAATTTTTTTTGAAAATTTATTTTTACTTGTAATCCTTTTGTGATGCAGATGATTTTAAACAGAACCACCCTCCCGGGGGGGGAGCACCACTCTCTTGCTGTGATACAGACGATTTTAATCAGAACCACCCTCCACCTCCCCTCTCCGGCAGTGCAATGAGGAACAATCTCCTTGGAGCCATTCAGCTGAAACGTACATCTAGCGAACCAGCCGAGGAAAAATTCGACCCAACAAAAAGCATCCCTAACCTAGCGTTCGAGGGCCCAAAAGAAGAAACAGGGCCCACAGAAAGTTTTGCCGGCCCTCCGCCTTCGATCCCCTCTGAACAACCGACAACCTCGGGTGGAGATCCAATGAAAAATCTCCTAGGGGCCATTCAACTTCAAAAACCCGAAACGGACTTCGTAGAGGAAAAATATGACCCCACAAAGAGTATTCCAAATCTAGCTTACGCAGGTCCAGTGGAGGAACCAATCGAAGAGGCGACGGCCGAGGAGCCGTTGGAGGAAAAGCCAAGAGCCCCTTCCTATGACTCTGGATTTGTTACATCAAGGACCGCAAGGATTGCCAATAACCAGAGTCCAAAAGAATACACCGCACCTTCTAAATCTCAGACCAAGTCAAAACCGTCGAAAAGCAGCCTTACTCAGACCAAAGGACCTCCTAGTCTGACGAGCGTTTTAAGTGCTGCACAACCAGAAAGACAACTAAGTTCTCGAGTGAGTTCGAACACTGGTGTGGATAACAGTGTGAAGCTAGTGAAGCCAAGTCTAGTTAGATTTAGTCAGATAGGGGAACGGCACGGCGAAGGAGTGGAAGACCAGAGGTCCAGAGAAAGCACAGGGGGTTATGTCGGACACGAAGAGGAAACTCTCATATCCTCCCACAATATACATCCCCATGAACCACTTTCTGACCATCATCTAGGCCATGTTAGACATCAAGCCCGGCCACTTATTATGGTCAACGAAGATAACACAATCAGAGCTGTTAAACATAAACACGAGCTAAACGACATCTTGAGGGCTACTACCGGTGACCACATGCCCGAATTACCACTAGAAATACAAAACTACATCGATAAATTCCATGATATTCCGCTGAACAAATTGATGCATTATGCCGAGACTGGATCCTATCTTAGGGAGAGCTTCCTTGACAGCAACATCTGCGACATTCGTGTTCATGTCGGTAAAGACACGTTCCCTGCGCACCGGATCGTGCTAGCCTGCTTCAGTCCGTACCTAGCTTCAGTTTTAGAACACGAGAACCCACTTAAACATAAAAAGCCCAAAGATATTCGAATATCGGGGGTTTCCGAATGGTCTGTTAAAGTTCTATTGAATTATGTTTACACCGGAGATCTAAGAATGGAAACTGCCCTTATTCCAGATTTCATCAAATTGGCCGATAAGTTTGATGTTGCTGCAGTTCGACAAAAATGTTTCGATCAAGTAGAATCGATAACTGATGATGAACTCCTAGCTCTGCTCTCCGTGATGAAAGACACGCACGACGTGGAATACTGCGATCGCATCATGAAAAGCCTTGCCTCTAAATTCATGCGCGTGAGAGACTGCAAGACATTTCTCCAGCTCGATATCAACACCCTTTGTATGATTTTGTCATATGATGCATTGATTCTGCGCAGTGAGATGGATATTTTCTATTCGGGTTTGAATTGGCTTCAGAATGGGGATGCTAAGGAACGCTGTAAGTATCTAGACCGAATAATGGACTGCGTTCGGTTTCCTCTGATGAACCAAGCCGAGCTGTACGAGTGCGTGGAACGCTGTAGCCTGTTGAAATCGAATGCGACTTGCTTGCAAAGAATTTACGAAGCTAACTGGTACACAATTTTTTTGTCTCTCTTTGATCTTTGAATATATATTCAATCTTTCTGTTTCAATCTTGGAATATTTTGTTCTACTTTATTTTCAAGCAAGTACCACTACATAATTCCTAAATAGTAACGCACTTGATATGTCAAAGACGTTATTTTGCCTTTTTCGTTTTAATATATTCAACAAGGAATCTACTTCGTTTCATTTAATCAATAAGATATTCAATATAAACTTTCTCGACAGGCTGATGACGATGTCTATGCTACATAAGCAAGACCCCCTCCGTCTGCACGTCCCTCCCCATCGTAATAACATCAACTCCAGCGCCAGTGTCAGCGACTATATTACGGTGAGTTTTTTGGGGGAAAGATAAAAATAAAAAAAATTATATCAAAATGTCATTTAGGTTTGGTTTGTAAACAACAGCTTTTTTTAGAGAAGAAAACCATTCGAACATTTCTTATCCCAAAAACGTTTCTTAGAATCAAAGTGTCTTTTGTCTATACTGTACTAAATATTTAGAATACGATTTTTTTGCGTTTGATTCTGATATATAAACCGTTAATGCACATATTTGTAGCGTACATGTAGCAGAGTGAAGTCTGACGTCACTGTAGAAGTAGCAAGAGATAGCTCTCCTAAAAATTATAACAGTGAGCCGGGAATGTCAAGGACAAAATACTCTCCCTCAAACTCACAAGGGAGTCCTCGTAACAACAACTCACAGGGGAGGGCCCGTAATAACAATGCAGGGGGCCTGGGGAGAAAGCTGGGGGAACTGTGCATCCCATCAGTAAAAATGGAGAATTCAAAATCCAAAGGTATTAATTGTTATAATAA